>NC_081251.1:14013910-14315077 GCF_030490865.1 Poecile atricapillus
CCACTGTTTTTTCCGTAGGTGCTACAAGGGCAGCTCCCAGCCTGTGCTGAAACAATCAAAATGCTTCAGAGTTTCCAGAGCCATCCCCATTCTGGGCTTTCACAGAGAGAAATCAGCAGTGAGGATAACAGTCACACCTGATTTCTGGGCTCTTACTGCAGGACAGACCAGCCATTCCCAAACCAGTTCCTGGGGGATGCTCTGCTCTCGCCTTCCCATTGCAGCATAACAGCAACAGATTTCCACGGCTCAGCCTGGACAGAGTGTTGCAGTAGGTGAAGCCTGCAACTTGCAAAGCTGTGGTCAGAGGGAAAGTTTATAGCCAATATGCACAGTAGCATCTCACATCTCCCCTAGGGTTTCTATCTCCACAGGATCAAGTTCCAGCTGCAGAAAGAGGGGAGTTTGGGAAAAGGTTGGTTATAAATTACCAAGGGGAGTTCTTCAACATAAGGTGTGGGACCCAGAACCAGAATGTCTGCATGAAATCAAATAACCCCGATATACTGGCTAGCTGTGATAATAAATAGACCCAAATGTATTTCAAAACAACTAAAATATTTAGGTAGAGTGATCTTCATAACCTTTTTCTAACCTGACTAATCAATCACCCAAGTTTTCTTTCTTTTCCAATTCTACAAAATCATATAAAGGAGTATACTGTGTCTATGACAAACCTGAGTCATTTGGGTGGTCCTGATAATGGGATACTTCATTAGATATGAGCTTTAGTTTTGGTGCATTCAGTGGCTCCTGCCAACACCTTAAGAAGATTATCATTTCTGGTAAGGGCTCAAAACATTAAAGGAAAACTAAAAAGAGAGCAAGTTCTTTCAAGAGAATAAAGCTTATGCTGTGGGCAATTGGAATGAGCTACATCAGCTTTCAGAGATTAAAGAGAAAAACTGCAAAGAAGATTTGCCAGTTGAAACTCTGTGTCATTAGAGATCCCCTTTTTTACCATCAAAATAAAATTAATTTAAAAAATGAAGCTGTACGTGCGTTCGCTTAGGAGTAGGAACAAGCAGCCATTCCTCCACCTACCGCTCAGCTGCTGCTTTATATAATGAATGACTACTCATTTTTAACATTTTTGGTATCTTACCTAAATTAAAAAAATGAAAGGGAAGTATTCATTCAAAGAAACAGCTGCCCATCTTGATACCTGTAATTATCTATTATAGCTTAATATTATTGGCAAAAATGTAATAGTTGGGCAGTCAGTAGTTCCTTATTACAATTATGAGCAAAGTTACTTGACTTTCTGATGTTAAGGTTGACTGTATTAGTCAAGGGAAACACTGTTTTTTTGTTGTTTATAGCCTTATCAGACTCCAACAAACTGAATTGAAAATACCTGTGCCAGACATCTGTTTCAGCTTCATTTTATGTGTTTCCTTTTGGAAAAAATCAGTTTAAAGGGTGCTTAGGGAAAAGAAAAAAAAAAAAAAAAAAAAGCAAAAGAGAGAATTATTTTTTTTCCTACCACTGATGAAATATTTCTGGTGGCCCCATGAAAAAAACCCACATGGCATACCCTAGTACTACTAAAATATGAGACCTAAGTTCACTTAAGAGGCCTCTGCAGTGACCATGTTCTGCCAAGAAATAATAAGGCTAAGCAGGATTTTCTGCACATTACAGGGGACGTTGTAGAAATGCCAGACAGGAGCCATTTCCACTTTTCCCTTCTGGACTCTCCTGTCATTCTACATTATCAGATAGGTATAAAATGACAGTACAGGTGCATATTTCTCTTGCTTTAATAAAATGTTCAAATTACTGAAGCATTGATCTTCCTCTGCATTTTTCTCAATGTTTCTTGCATGATTATCTATGAAGAGATAACAACAAGAGTCAAAATGAGTTTAGTATAAATTCTATAAAAAGCACAGATTTAAGGCAATTTTTTAATAAAACTGAAGTCTCTGCTTTGAACAAAAGGGCTAAAAAATAAACTCACACAGCTAACACCCTGTATGAAGTAACTAATTTGGGATTAGTATTAGTATTACCAAGGGAGGAAAAAAGCCAAAAACTAGTAGAATTAATATTAAAATTGCTAACACTTATGATTTAACAGTATTCTTAAAAGATTTATCTCTTGGGAATTTTAGTGAGTACCAAAGTTATCTGAGGGTGTGACTAGCCTGGCTAACTGTGGAGAGTGTTCATCTTCATGCCCTTAAAGACAAGGTCACTGTTTCAGTGATAAATAAACTATACCATGTACTAAAAGCTCAAAATATTTATTGTATATACCAGTGGGTTGGAGGAAAATAGTACATATAGCAGACACAAAATGTCCCCTTCAAATTTAATGACACACCTCTCTCAAATTAAAGGGTCATATAGCAGAATACATGCCAGGAAAAGTTTGGATAGAAGATCAAATCTAGAGTAGATTGATCAATAGCAGCAAGGAGCTTACAGTGAAAATTGCAATGCTTTAACAACTGAAAGGCTACTTGGGGAATAAGGTAAATTTTCTGAAAGGGCATTTTTTTTTAGAAGGGAATAAAGGAGATTTCAAAAGTTAAATCTCTCAGCTTTCTTATTACATTGTGTTTACATAATCATAACCAGATGCTTTAGGCAATAGTCTCTTCCTGTGCTTACAGTTTGCTGTTGTCTCATCATTCCTTTATTAATCTTTGTGAGGATTAGCAAAACAAACAAGATAACTGTGAAGCTGAAAACAATTTCATGCTACTTCTTATGAGAAATTGTTTCCAAGGAGCAATGTTATCTTTTTACATAACCTGGATTTCCTCACAAAATGTGTTGGGAATTTTTTGCTTTAGGTATACCTTTCAGTCTCAGAGGTAGCAAGGCACTCCTCTTTCCTCACTCTCAAGCATAGGTAGGATTCTGCATGCCCACAGCTCTCAGAAGCAGCAAGGCATTGGCTTTTTAAAGTCTTCCATCCAGCCTTTGTATGCAAGACCATGCACTCCCACCATGCCTGTAAAGAGCAGCACCTTTCACATTATTGTCTAGCTAAAAATAGATATACACTTACTATAAGACAGCATTTACCAAGCAGCTATTTCCTCTCCCTGTCAGCAGAATAAAATATACATAAATAAAGTATCTTCTACACACTGAAAATAGAGCTCTATAATCATCCCAGTGCACGGGACAGAGTTATTGTGCAATGACAGCACACCTTGTTGTGTGATAGTACAGAGCTTTTGCCCTTTGCCTAGCAACATACCAAAGCATGGGATCAGAGTCTACACCCTGCCTTATTGCTCAATTAGGACCTGGCAAATGTCCTTCGATGTTACCCTGCCTATATCCACATATTTTGCTAACACATGTAACTTCACATTGATGTTGTTAAGGACAGACGTGGTTATGTGTCTTCAAGGTCTGAGGCTGTTTGTGTCTTGGGTTCTTTTGCAGGAATCAGAGCCATCTAGGGAAGAGAGGCTTTCTTGGCTAATGCAGCACAGGTAGCATTTAACAGAAAGTCTTAACTGTTGAATCAAATTAATTAAGTTGAATATTGCCCCAAAGAGTTGCAAAATAAAGAAGAAGTTGCAATAACCTCTGCAATCTCCTTGATAAAGTATCCTAAATATAATATATGTAAAATTACAGTTTAAATTGAAAATATGTATTCAAACATAATAATTTTATATTTAGAAAAAGCTGCCTTTTTTATTTCACTGTAAGTGTATGCAAATGAAAGGCAGTAATTTTAAAGCACTGTTATCCAAAGACTATAATTATTCAGGATTAGGTGGTCATTCAGCATCCCAGGGAAGTAAGATCACTGCCTTTCTTCTTGTCATGGGAGCCACCATCTCGTTTCATTTGAGTCAGAGAAATGACCACCTTGAATTCAACCTCTGTGTTAAACATGCAGCTGCTGGGAATTTTCTCTGCTTTAAGACCAGTTCAACAGTAAAGCATGTCTCATTTTTGTGAAACAGTAGTCACACAGAGTAAGGAATGGTAAAATATCTAAAAACACTCTAATATATAAAAAACACTATATTGCCACTTCTTCTAGGTTTATCCTTCATTTTCTCTAAGCAGTATTTCTAAAATTGGCTTGAAATAATTTTTATCATTTCCTGGCAAGATTTGACCAGTAATTAAGGTGAAACTTTCTCTATCTTAAGAGTCAGAAGTACCTAATTTTACACTTGGGGTTTTGAAGTGAATTGGACAAGATCTGAAAAAACAGAACTCCCATCTAGTCCCCTCTTTTCTCCAAACTGAAAGGTTGTCTCTCCCAATAGGAGCAGAAAACCTCAACATTATGAAAATGTCTCCACAGATAATCTCTTGTATTTCAGAAGGGTTTTTTAAGTGCGTTTTTTAAAGTTCCTGCTGAATGATGTTACGAGGCCTGGTAATCATAGGATCACATCATAGCTCTGTCCTATGCAGTTCAATATTATAAAAACACTACTAGCAATATGATAACTATGAAATTTCTATTTCTCTGAAATTTTCTAAGAGATCCAAAATGTCTTTGTGAAGTCAGGCAGATAGAATGATAGTAAGACTGATGGACAGGTAAGTGCATCATGGTCATATTAGCCCTTATTCCTTAGAAAACTAGATTGAACAGTACAAAGAAATTATGAAATAATAAATAAGATTTTTCAGCAGCTTTAAAGCTTTAATGAGGAGCAGAATTATGCCTTCTTATGAAAATTTAATACTTAGTAATACCTAAAATTGTTCCTAAAAGAAACCTAGATTTTAAAAAATTTGAATAGGGTGCTATTTAAGAGCCTATTCCCACAATCCTGTATTAACAGACTGAACTTGCACGGGTACAATCATTACCTTTTATATGATTGAATGAAGGTTTGTCTTGAAAACAAGCACATGATGTTTCCTTAACAAAAGTAAATCTCCACACTCTGGGGAATTTGAGTGCTTCTGTGTTTATATTCCACAAGACCATCACTCTCATGGATGCACCTTTAATTCAGCTTGTGGGAGATGAATCTTTTACACCTGTCTTATCAAGGGGATTGCAAAATGGTTGGTGATGTACAGAGAAGGAAACTGTAACTGCATCCAAAAAGATGGGACCATAAAAATTACCTTCCTATGTTCCAATTAGTTTGTTGCTTGAGACCAGAAAATAAATAAATTACAGGCTTACACATACACTCATTAGAGCAGTGCATGACAGTCAAAAAGCCTTTCCTATTTTCATTAGAGTACAACAGAGTGTTGTGGCCAGACCTTTCAAAGCAAGGTTTTCAAATGCAAATTACCCAAGTCATTGAGAAACCTGATCCTCAGAAGCTCTAAGCACCTCTGACTTTCATCAAAACATTGAAACTTACAGATAATAAGATTGTAGAGCTTTGCAGCATAGGATTTTCCAGCAAATCTAAACAATTTCAGAGTCAGGATCAGTTGCACCACTATTACCACTGCTGTCATCAGTGCACTGCTAATCAAGCCTCTCACACCAGAGTAGACATAATACCCTTGTTTGAAAATCTTCAGAAATGAAGGAAGAACAAAAGGATCAGCATCTCAGGAGAGATAACAGGCCCTGCAAATAACTGTACCCCCTTTGCTGTGTGCTCAAGGATGCACAGCTGGGACACTGCCATAGAATTCACACACACACCTTCTAATAGTCCATATTTGTTTAAGTGTCAGAGTTCATCTGGCCTCACACTGAGTGCATGAGGGCCAGTTCAGGGTCCATTGGCTTGATTCATAGTATTCTAGAAAGAAACTGTGGTGCAACCCCTGGTTTTACAGACACAGATATAATTGTACCAAAAAGGAGTGTATTCCATCCAGGCTACATTCTCACACACATCACCAGCATATACAAGCCATCTGAGGGACATCATTTGCCTCTACAAGGAGATGTTTGCCCTGTGTGTTAGGCAAGGTCTAGAACAGTTTTGTGCATCTTAGTAATAGAAGAATGTCACTCTAGCAAGGAATATTCCATGTTGACACAGGTGATGGTTATGATAGCACTAGTTCCAGTTCCATCCTTTAGGCAGGTACAGATTTGGCTGTACAATTGATGCCTTAAGTTTTATCTTCTATAGTTTTCAGATCAGTAATGCTGTAGTGTGTAACTAAGACTCCATAGCCTGTCAGCTACTGTTCTCCCATTTTATTCAGACAAAACAGTTTCTCTCTAGGCCTGAAACTCAAGGACACCTTACTGTCTCAGACCCCAAAAATTGTAAACAACAGTGAATTGGGGGGAAACTTAGAGTAAATGACTTCATTACCTGAAGCTGTAATTGGAAAATTAACCTCTGATATGCAAATAGACCAAACTTATCTGTCTGAAAAAGTCATGACCATTGTCCTCTGCGAGGCTCCTGCACTGCCCAACCTGTACCCTTTGAATGCCTTTCAATAAAAAACTACTTTTTTTTTTTTTTTTCTAACTCTGTCTAGCCTCTGTTCTAGGTAGCCTCTCCAACCCATCAAGATAACTGTGTGCAGGCAGGCTTGCCATTGGCATTCTGCATCATGTTGTGATGGTTTCAACTTTCCCCATCTTCCTTCTTTTAGTTTGCATCTGTCTTCTAATAAATATTGAATATTTACAATACCACTCAGTTAAGTTAGTTAAGAATGATATATAAATTCTGTAACCAGCTGAACATGGAGGTTACCACTATTGTAAGACATCTCCATGAGTTCAATGCTACTATTCACTTTTGTGAATAATCCCTCTGTGTGTACACATTTGCACTATCATGGCTTTAAATAGGATCTTTGTCACATATTAAAGAGAGCAAACTCTTTCAACCTTCATACTTACCTCAATCTAAAAAGAACATAGTGCTGTACGGGAAAAATCTACTCAATGACAGACATTCAAGACTTCCAGGACCGCTGCACACTGCTGAAGTGCAGAAGTGGATAAAGGGGTGTTGGTGTTTTTCCATTTCATTGTAAGTACAAACTCTCTCTGAAGGCATGTTGCAGTTGTTTATGCTCTGAAGAGAGCAATATTTTTAGCTTTACCACTTACAGTACTGGGATGTATTGCAAACTTTTTGATTAAGCATCATAGGCTACAAGAAAAGCTTGGAGCTGTAATGCCTCTAGAACATTTTTAGGCAGTTACCATGCCAACCATAAAAATTATGAGCAGGATGAATACAAGAAGTCTTTTTGAAAATAAAATAGTGCAAAGTTAATGCAGAACCCAAAGTTTTGGAACACGGTATTATATTGTTGGAAGATTTATCATGATCCATATATAAACCTACTGGTTGTGTCAGGAGCTCATCAGCTGTCGCTAACTTAGTCTGCAGACCTGCAGAGCTTTCACTCAAAGAATAAAGCATCTGTTTTAGCCGTTGCAGAGTTTGGAATTACTGCAGAAGCATGAGCAAACCTTCAAGCAAAGAATCACTCCAAACTTGAAAACTGTATCTTTAGATGCATGTTAAGTAGTGCACGGGAATCATGGGATTCCATTGAAATTCCTCGATAAGATCTCCATTATGCTGGATGAAAGTTAGCATTCACAGAGAAGCAGAAATGCAAGCTGTAAGGTCAGGACAGGAGGAGGTCGTTCACTAGTTAACTTCATGGGCAAAACAGACTCCTCTTGGGAAAATTAGTTTAATTTATTGCCAGTGAAATCAGAGTAGAATAATGAGAAATAAAAACAAACCTTAAAACACCTTTCCCCCACCCATTCCTTTTTCACAGTTTCAGATTTACTCCTGTTCTTATTTCCCTCCTCCCCTGAAAAGGTACCATGGCACAGGAGTGAGGGTTCCAGTCAGCTCCTCACACGTTGTCTCTGCCACTTCTTCCTTCTCTGGGAGGAGGAGGAGGAGAAGGACTCTTCAAGCCCTTTCCCTGCTCCAGCCTGGGGTCCTCCAGGAGCTGCAGGTGGATCTCTGGTCCTGCACAGAACCCCATGGGCTGCAGGGACACAGCTGCCTCACCACGGGCTGCACCAGGGCTGCAGGGGAATCTCTGCTCCAGTGTCTGGAGCACCTCCTGTCCTTCCTTCTTCATTGGCCTTGGGGTCTGCAGGGTTGTTGCTTTCACATATGCTCAGTCCTCTGTCTCTGTGGCTGATGTCTGGTTGGTTTTTCTTCCTTTTCCTAGCTGTGCTATCCCAGAGGTGCTACCACCATCACTGATGAGCTTGACCTTGCTCAGCAGTGGGATGTCCTGGAGCCATCTGGCACTGGCTCTATCAGACATGAGGGAAGCTTGGCAGCTTCTCAGAAGTCACCCTGTATCCCCACTGCTACAAAAACTTGCCACCCAAACACAAAACATTGGGCTATTGTGTTTTCCAAGTGAACTGTTTTCATATATTTGGGATAGAAGGGTGAAAAAAAATTCCTTTCCAAAGAATGTTTGCTAATGGCAGATCCACAACTTCATTCCCCTGGAAAACAGTGAGTTTTGAATAAATAATTTGAAAAACAATAAGCTATTTGTGGAATTCTCAGTGAAAGCACAATCAACTTCAAGTTCCTTTTGTTGAGGAACACAAATATGTACATATATATATAAAGAATATATTAATATTATATTATATTATATTAATATGATATTATATTATGTATTTATTATATTTATTATATTACATTATGAAGACTGAAATAATTATTAATTTTAGGAAAAAATAATTCAGCTCCTGGTTCTTCCACATCCCTTGTTTGCAGCAATCCCTTGTGGCAGCTGAGAGTGAGTTTTGGCTGTGTAAGTGGTTCAGAGCAGTTTGGTGCCCACCCTTATGGTCAGTGCAATCAACATACCTTCATCTGGAGATGAGAAATGAATTTATTTATCAATGAAATTAATATAAAAGAATGTTAATTCTCTTCATGACACCAGAGATAGATTTGGCAAAGAGGAGAGAAGCAAAAGAAACATATTGTGATATTTTGCCCTATTTCCTGATCAGTTTCAGCTAAAGGTGACAGTTTGGTGTTTGTTAAGATCCTGACTAAGGACTGATTGGAAAGGGACAGTCAGGGAATGGGATGTGCCTGGTGTATTGCTTTGGCAAACTGGACCCAGCCCTCAGGCTTGGGTTTGATATTCCTCTCACAAAAGTACTTAAAAAAGAAAGATATAGAATCTACAGCTCTTAAACAGCTGTGTTTGAAAATTAATTTAAACTTACACATATACTAATTTGCCTATATGTTCTCAGGTATTTCAGTCTGAGTCAAAGACAAAAGTAGAAATGCTGTACTTTCCATATATTTTCATATTGTGTTGTTCAAAAATTTGTTATATTCATACTTTAAAACGAATCTTTATGAAATCTCTGAATGAGCTATAATAGATCTAGAAATATTTGCATGTTGACTAAAATTATTTTTATAGATTTTTTTTCTTTAACACTCTGTTCCAAAGATGTAATTTCCTAATAAATTTAAGGGATAATTGTTTCCCACAATGGTAGGAAACAATAACTTCAAGTATTCTGCTGTGTTTACTTCAAAACCAGGGCTTCAGCTCCTATTAAACAGAAATGTTTAATAGGATAAGTGGATGCTACTTTATGTTTTCCGTTTTGATATGGGATATTTGATTTTGGATACTGGTCAATGAAATTCTTTAGGATTCCTTCTATGTGATCAATTCCAGGGCACTGGTAAGGTCTGGCCTTGGGTGTGTGGTTTTAAAGTAAATTTAAATAATTGTTAAATATGTAAAGAGGCAGAAAATCCAGCTGTCTTTCTTTATTCATGGGTTGAAGTGGAAGTGGAGGAAGAGGAGGCAGTGGTAGTAAGTGCAGGACACCGAATTTTGCAATAGGTTTAGGAAGACAGCCAACATAAAGAGGAAAAAAATGTGAGCAGCAGCCAACACACAGGCTACTTTGCTCAAGTCAGATGAATGCTGATCTGTGTCTTGCACCAGGTCATGTAAAGCAAGAACAAGGGTAACATTTCCAGCTATACCCAAATGTAAAATAATTGTGGTTCAACAATCCACACAACATATGTGAGAGTAATTAATTAGCAGTTGGCCCTTTGTAGCGCCCACAACCCAGCGCTTCTAAGTGTGGGCTTGGAGCCCTCTGTGCATTCATTTAGCAAAGCCTCTGCACTTGAAATTCAAAATAATCAGTTTACCCTTTGATAAGTTAATCCTCCTGCTCCCTTCCACCTCCTCTCTCCCAGACCCCACAAAGCCTCAGAAATCTGGGTTATGGAAAATTGCCAAATTGAACCCATTTAGGCCTCAATTACCGAAGTGATTGTATCCTAGGATTATCCTGGAGTATGAGCTGCTCCCCTCTTGTCACACCACATTGCACCTACTGTGAGTCTGTGGGTCCAGTGGTCTAAGCTAAATTTTACTCACTGACACAGCTCACTAGAAATGAGAGGAGATTCTGGCCCTGGTTTTAAATATTTGAACAGGGTAAAAGCCAAGAAGGGTTGGAAATTATTTAGCCTGCTATTAGGAGATATAATTAGACATACTTGGGTATAATTAGACTTGGATTAAATAAAGGGGAAAAAAAAGCAGCATGCAAAAACAGCCTTGCTAACAGTAAAATCCCTTATACATGGGAATAGGGTGAAAATGTGTGAAAACCACAGTGGAAATGAAGTAGGTGACAGCATAGTTCTTTTATCTGCAGTATTATAGAGGGTCAGTTTATACCCTTTGTTTGCTGAGTGAGGAAGAAAGAGTGACCCTGGTAAGCCACAAGCACAGGCCATAGTTTGTGCTCAGGGATGCTGTCATACCTGAGGTACCCCCATCTGGCCAGGGCTTGTTGAACAGGATGTGTCATCTCTCTCCAGAACCGTGTGGGTTTCCTTGTGTAAGGCACAGTGTTATATTGGGTAAGATCTACAATGAGCCTTTTTCACTCCTTCAGCAAAGGTGGGGCTGTTTCTCAGAAGGCTCCATTAGGAGAATGGCATAGGAAAGGATGATGCTGCTGCATCAAGCAAAGACCCAGCAGAGAAAATCCTGAGACTCTTATAGGGATATGCTAAGAATTAAGACTTTTTAGCTCCACACAGCAAACCATTCACAACTTAAGCCACAATTTTGCAGTTCTAGTAACTGAGGTTTACAAAGGTCCACCACAGATATTTTCTCAGATTAGCAAAAATAAAAACAAAACTGCCTAGAGAAGATTACTAAGGTGGAAAAATCAAGAGCACAAAATTTAGTGAATTCAAGTAACTTAAATTCAACTGTGTGTGATCCTAATTCTACCCTTTTGTGTGTTTTGATACAGTCTTTAATTGCATAATCACATACTATTTGGTGAATAATTCCAGACCCAGGGCTGATTTGGGATTGTGTGAAGTAAATAAGGCATGAGACCACACACAGTGAATGAAGTGGATAAAAAGGAATATTGAACAGCTGCCTTGTTTACTGAGTACCACCCACTAAATGAGGCAGTGATTCTGCCGAATTAAAAAAAAAAAAATTGTATGTGATCAATATAATTAAATACTCAATCATAATGCTTAAGTACAAGGAAAAGCAGAGAGGCAATATGAGAAAAGCAAGCCCCCTTCCCTAAATCTGCCATTTAGTCAAACCACACTTGTTTTGCTGTTTTTCACAGGTTCCAAGAATGCCTGTTCTTGCTCTCTCCTCCCAGTGGCTGTAGTGCATTTCTGATTCAGTTAAACTAAATCCAACCTACCCCCATTATAAGAGCTGGAATTGCTTTCTCAGTCTATTTTCCTTTCATACGGTGTTATAGCAAGGGTGAAGATCCATGACTGCATGAGTAAGGGTATATATATGCCACAAAAAAGAACAAAGTGGATTTGATCTGACATTCAGATAGGGAAGGTCACTCAGCACAAGTAGCTTTTGTATTAGAATGTTGGAATCCCATTGATTGTCAAACCATTTCTTTTTCCATTCTCTAAAATAACATCAATCTTATGATGCATCATCTCCATAGATAGTATGTCACTCAAACATGTTTTGGGAGGATCTGGAAAAGTTAGCAAACTTCCTACCAAAGGTGTGGGTTTTCTGAAAGTCTTTCACTTCAAAAGCACAGAAACATAAACACACAAAAAAATTACTCCTGAATAATCAAAATATGTTTTCATCTACATGTTTATAATTTTCAAAATCTTTCTCCCATGCCTGATGACTTTTATTTTTTAAAAAATAAAAATCCTAGATCATAGTTTCCAGCATTAAGAGTAATTCCTGTCTACCTAGATTAAAAAGGGAGTGCACAATTCTTTTTAAAATTTATATGAGACAAAGTATAACCCAGTGTTAGAAGTGGGGGGCAGTAAGCCAGCAAGGTGTTTCTGTTTGTGCCAGGCTTTTTTTTTTTCTTTTTTTTTTAAGCTTTGTAAATCACATCGTCTGTTTCTGCATGACATCCTCCCTTGTAGCACAGAACTAATGTGCTTCATAACTTTCATTGTGCATTTTGAATTCTGATGAAAGTCATTGCAAAATTGCAAAGTATTCTTAATATTTGTCTGTAGCTGAGAACCCATCCATGTTGTCTGGTATGTTCTTCAGATATCTCTAGGACTGAAGAATCCATTGATCCTGATTTCCTAAAATATTTGGTTCTTCAAGGTGTAGAAGTGAAATGTTTAATCACCTGTCATTTTAAGACCATGTAACTTCAATAAATTTACACATCTAATTTAAGTACAAATATTGAGCATTTTTCTTGATCTGTTGTGCAGCACCTTTCCAGATCAATGTGTTACACTGTTTCAGAATAATCTGGAGGTACATTGCTCAGAAGTTGCTACCCTCTGCTTCAGAGATTCATACACCTTCTAGAACATGAAAAAAATCCCTGGGTACCTCTTGCCTTCCTCACAGAGGTGTTGTGAGCCTTAATGTGGTATTATTTGAGCTGCTTGGATGAAAGATTTTCAGAGAAGGTATTTTTATGTCTCATTTAGCATGAAAAGAAGGATAAAATGAAACTAGAAAACAAAGAAAATAGAAGAAAATGTGGATTTAAAGGGTATATGAGTCAGTAGTGTCAGTCATGCAAGTTTGTTGGGTAACTGAGAATCTCTTCATGTTCTAGAACTTTGCTACACAGCAAGGAGATGCTTAAACAGATGCTGTGCCTACCATAAGAGTACACATGATGCTTGAAATCCCGTCTTTGCTCAGTACCATCACATAACATACATACAATACTTCTTTGAACTGTTGCTGAATGGATAATCTATATTTCATAATTCAGACTGTCAGTATTTCCTTTGCATAATTATAACAGCAGGAAATATATAAGGCCTTTGTGGAACTTGAAAACTCTGTTGCCTTGGGCCATATTTAATGTGTAATAAATTATTCAGCAACAAAGCACTCTTCATTATATTTACAGTAAGTTAGAGCTAAGTGTGTGAGGTATACATAACTAACATGGAACAGAATTCACTATCGCTGCCAAGGCTGAAGTTTCTTCTGAAGCCATTAGTCCCATATTCAGTGAGCCAAATCCCCATCAGCTGAAAACTGACATAATCTCATTGAATTTATCTTGGAAGTGTGAAGGGTCACCTGTCTGATCTCCATCTGAGAATCAGAAAGGTCAAAGGATAGGTGGTGTGGAATCTCACATTTACGTAGATTATAGGACATTCCTTGTGTTTCCTTCTTGTTCATCTACATATGAACGACAGTCTGTCAACAACATTGCTGGAAAAAATAGTACTGATTTCTCTGACTGGACCCACCAGACTTTTTAGCACATGCCTCAGCTCTGTTTATGGACAGTAACCAGAACAGGTGATGCACCATATCCAGCCTCTGCTCCTGGTAAGATTTTTATGTTCCATAGAAATTTTTTGTCAAGATCTACATTTTAGAGACCAATTTGATCCATGTAGGTTTTCACATGCTCACACTGAACCTGAAACAACTTATATATACATAATACTTTTCTACTAATGAAAAAGCTATCTGCTCCAGCTGCCTTAATGTTGCTCTAGATACAGCTAGCAAGGTACATGTGCTATGAACTAGTGACGTAGCAGGTGAAAATTTGCTTTATTGAGTAAGTTCAATGTAAAATTACGGAATTTAGAATTAAATTAAGGTGTGTGTATATCAGCAGTTTTAAGAAGAAGAAGGTTTTTGTGACAGATCAAAGAGAAAATAGGACATCTTTTTTTCTTTGTCTGAAATATACCAAATATTTGCTAATTGCTTTGTTCCCTGAATATCATAAAACAAGAAAATAAAAGTTCTCCTTGTATATGTTTCTACATTTGCAGTTTCCATCAATTCTCTTCTGACACCCAGAATTGTCCCTGTATTTGGAGTCTTTGAATTTCTGCAGAAAAAAAAAAAAAGTCTATTTTATCTCCAACTTCTGCCAGGAGCATGGTAAAACTTTCTTAGCAGCAATCACATTTCCTTTCCAGTTATAGCATATTATTGTACCTGACTGTCTTCATTAGTGGGCATAGGAAGCACTCAGCCTTGCCAGGAGAGCTCCTGCAGGCATTCTACCCAAACCCTTGTGCTTTATGAGGCATTTTGATGTTCTTGATCATTAAAAGGATTTGAATTATAAGAAAAATTGTTGTAGAAGATAAAAGAGGAAAGTTTAATGTCTGCAATGGTCAGTTCCTAGAGGTTTCAGTGGACCATGAAGTAACTTTATTTTTGCCAGATCCTGAATAAGAAAAGGTGGAAAAGTCAGCTTAGGCAAGAAAAAACAATTATCTGCTCGTGTTCAGTGGAGGCAGCTTTTCCATGTGCATGGTCGATAGTCTGGGTTCCTTAGGAGATGGAAGCAGCCTGGGTTGTACTCCTTGCTCAAAGAACAATCTCATATTTCTGTAATGAGAATTAAGTTCATATCTTCACACTAGAAAGTAACTTTACTCCGTTGCCTTTAATGGATAGAGGAGTCTGCCATGCACCCATAGCATGGCAGTCTGCAGGTGGGTGCTGAGTGTTCTTCCCAGGTAATCAAAGGTGTGGATTTCAGTTCCTTCTGTAAGCAGAGGTACTCTGCTTGCTTAGTTGAAGAGTGAGTTACTGAGGAGAAATGAAGTCTCTGCCTCTGGTATAAGGAAGGAGAAATCCCTTGAGAGATAGAAAAGGGTTTGTTTAAGTTATAATATCACCGTAGTCTGACTCCTGAGCTAGGTATTGACCTGCTTAGCACATGGAGAAAGGGATGTGGCTGATCATGGATAGAAACAGAACTGGCCACAGCTGAACTTATCACTGCCTCATACTTGTCTTGTGTTTTCCACTTAAGTCAAACCTCTGTATCTTTCTCTCTGATGCAGCCAAAACCACCTTTCCATCACCCCTTTTTTGGAGACCATCTGCTTTCTCAGAGCTTATGTGGCATGAAGAGGCAAGTTTTAGGCCAAGTTCACTCCATAAAACTTATTTTGAAAAACTCCAAATTAAAGATTTTGTTTTCCATGGAATTCTGATGGTGTGTAGCTTGACTGTCAGCAGAAAGGAGCCATTCATTGTAAACTCAGCTTTGATTCTGCAGCTTAAATTCCTGCAAAACTTTTATTACTAAAGAAGGATTTGCTCATGTAATATGTGTGAGAGCAGATACACTAAAATAATAACAAGCATAAATTGTATTTGGTCTTACGAATATGTAAAAGCTTCATGAAATCAGCTCAGCAAATTTTAAATGTACTTGCAGTAACAAAAGTCTCTGCCTACCAAGTTCATGGTGGAAAATGAGAATCCTTTGCAGCTGTTGCTGTGTTATTTATAATACAAGTTTGGATCAAAAGATGGGTTTTAAAGAATTCCTAATGCTTTACTCTGCTGCC
Organism: Poecile atricapillus; assembly: GCF_030490865.1. Classification (NCBI taxonomy): domain Eukaryota; kingdom Metazoa; phylum Chordata; class Aves; order Passeriformes; family Paridae; genus Poecile; species Poecile atricapillus. The sequence goes on from NC_081251.1 coordinate 14,029,663, forward strand.
AAATATGTTCAGCTTTTAACAATGTTGAAACAGGCATTTCTACAGTGGCAGTTCCTCTAGGGTGATAAATCCCAGCTTATGTTTTACAGACGGAAGGTCTCCATGATCACTCTGCCTATGTTCAAAAGCCAGGATTCAAAACAATCACACAAAACCAAAGTCTAAAGTCAAATGTAGTATTTGCCTTGATCCCCTTCTACTCTCTCTAATTAAAGAATAGCCATTCTTTCATTAAATATCTTCTATTAAGTGTTTCATTTTCATTACTAAATGCTCCTTACCACTCACATGCTTGGCATCAATGATAGCTGTAGCCAGTCATTATGATCCATGTTTGTCATTTTTTGCATACTGAATCCTTTATTGCACTTCTAAATTGCTCAAAGTTTGTTTCTGTCTGACTTTGACAGTGCTTTGCAAGAAGTTCATGTGTTGGACAGTATGATTGCTAAGCTGAGATTTTGTATGCAGCTCTCTGAGCTGTTAAAGTGCCACTTTCTAATTCAAATAGAAACACATCAAAGCACAGTGCGTACTATTGTTTTTCTTCTCTACTGCTAATCCCTGTGTCTCAGCGGTGCCCTTCTATTACACTGATTACAAAACAGAGTTTTAAGTCAAACAAGATTAAAAAACATAGTACTGTGACTCCCAACCTAATTCCTGACAAATCTGTGATGCACCAGATGCTCCTTCCCTCGGGATGAAATGATACATGGCTCTCTTTGGTTTATCACTGCACAGACATGTTTACCCCACCCAAGTTGCTCACATGGTGTGGAAGAAAAGGCTGTTAAGGGAGCTGTACTTCCAAATGCCTTTGGGATTGAAATGGGGAGCAGTCAGATTTCTTATTTCTTCACCTTTTGGTGCCCTTGTTCACATCTATTTTATTTCAGTAGTTTGGAGGAAGGAAGGAAGTGGGTATGTTGAGGTTTGAGCTGTTAAATTGTGGGAGCTAATGCTTATTCCATGAGCCAGTCAGGAGAGTCTTCCCTGCACATAAAAGAAGGCCAAGAGCTGTCAAATATCATGATCTAAAAATATGATGAAAACTTCAGCTTTTGTGCTGTGAACTTTTTAAAGAAGCCAGGAAGAAAGCAAGTATAATTTAAAACAAAAGTAAAATCCTTCCCAAGCTACCTTTTCAACTCCAATTGCAGGAAATTATAATTATTTATAGACTTCATTCAATTAAAGTCTATGAAGTCCCTTAAACTTTAGTAAGCTAAAGCAGATCAGGAGTGCCAAGGTGATTTCTTTTCCACATAAACAGCTCCTGAAGGGACAGGGATTGGCAGGGACACCATGTGGCATTCTGCAACTCATGGTCTAGCTAATATTTCAGGAAACAGGATGAGTGTGAGCTACAGGCCCGGTCCTGCACCTATCAGTGTTAGTGGCAGCACTAGTAATGATTTCATTAGGAGCAGGACCAAGCCTGCTTTCAGCATTAGACTCTCGGTGCTTTAAAGGCATGCAGAGGAATTGTGAGGAAGATTGGGACTCAAGAGGCAGATCTGTGTCAATGGGAAGAGTGATGCTGTTTGGGTCTGTCCCTGTTTGTACTGGGGGATTGCCATGTGCCTCTCTGTGGCCACAGGGACCCAGACAGACCCATCTCATACCAGCAGTGATTTGCCCCTTCTGCCCACACCCTGGTGCTGACTGAGGACAGCCTGAGCACAGTGTTGGTGCAGCAGCTCCTCGGGACGTTCCCAGTGACTGACAAAAGAAAAAACCCTCTGCAGACATGGCCCGAGGCTGCTTGTGTGACCTGCCAGGGTGATCTCTAATAGTTACTGCTGACTGTAAACTAAGTAGGCACCAGAAGCCTAGCAGAGGTTTGTTCACCCATTCTACCTGTTACAGCTCCACAGCCTGGGGCTCTTTCAACAAAAGCCTGAACATCACTAAATGGATCCATCATACAAATGAGCTCTTTTACCCCCATCATTTGTTAGGAAAAAAATAAGCTGCAGCGAAACTTTCTTCTGTGCATGCTTCTCTACAACCTCAGGCTTCATTCAGTCAACAGTGATCATAGAAAAAAATATTTAAGACCGGGAATAATGTTTCTTAAAACTTTAAGCTCCATCATGATTTCATCAGTAAAACAATCTTTAACACTAAGTATTAAAAAAAAAATAGAATAGTCTCTGTTAGGCTGTTCTTGAAGACTAAGTGCTATCAATGCAGCTTCAAAACTGATTAAAATGCCAGTATTGAATTCTCCTCCTGGGGTAACCCCTCATCCTTTTCCTTTTTTGACTATATATGGTTATTCTACATGCTTTAAGTTACAGCTAAAAGAATCCTTTTGCTTAAAAAAAACGTTTACTTTATATTCAAGACGTAAAAAAAAGTCCCTAAAATTGTATACTTTTCTTTGTATTGATTGGTATTTTTGATTTAATTTCAGGTCCTAATCTCAATCTAGAAACTGTCTCCTAGGTCTTTGCTGAAAAGTGTTTGAAAATTCAAGATCCCCTGAATCAGCAACAGTAGAGGGGTACTTCAGTTAATTTAGCCACCATAATTGCTTCAGCAAAGGTCATGAAACATTTGGAACATTAGATTGAGCCAAAACCTAAATGTATTCATCTGTACAAATACTGGTGAAAAAAAAAAATCCTCTTCATACAGTAATGACATCTCCCAGGACTAAACAGAAACTTGATCATTTGGAATCATCAAAACAATAACAAGGGAGATAAAATTAAAAAAAACCAAAAGACAAAAACCAAAAACTTAAGCTCTTTGGAAAAAAAAGTTAGAATTTAATATGAATTAGTGTTGTGCTGCACAGAATAATATGGTGACAGCAAGCTCGAAAAGGAGAGAAAGTGAAAGAAAGCAGTGCTTTTACACTGCTGTTCTGTATTCCTGGTATATCCTTTCTTAACATAAGTGTTAACACTAAATAGAATGCAACATGGTGCCAAATGCTTCAGAGTTGATATGGACTGTGAGTAGGCTCTGTATGTAAATGTATCATTGCAAGAATATGTGAGAAGAAACCGCTCCACCTACAGAGAGAGGTGTAAATAGATGCATATACTCCACACAGCTGATGATAGCATGATTTTCATTAAAAGAACATTAAATGTTCTTAGTCCTGATTGCAAATGAACTTGTCCATTCTTTCTGAATTTTCAGTAAAGATATTGAAAGTGCCTGTACAGACTGCCTGAGATAATTTTGCAAAATGTGAACACAACGCTTTAAATCTTCCTTGTATGAAATGTTCGGGGGAGTACAGCTCAGAGTTTGAATAAACCTTCAGTTTCACTGATGACACATAATGTTAGGAAGGGATGGATTGCACTATAGGTTAAACAAGTGTATTTCAGTTGGAAAAAACCCAGCAATTAGAAAACACTTTCCTTCACATTATTGAAAATGTGTGTCTGCCTGCCTTTTAATTACAGTGTGTGGAGACACTCTGCTGAATCACCCAACTTGGTATGTTCTAGAGAGCTTATTGTCATCATCTCCCTCCATGGACTGCATCTCTCTCCTGATAAGAAAGAACAAAAACAGGAGCTATGATCTGAGGCTGACTCACTAAAAATTTCACAGACAGACAATGCATTATAGATTTTCAAATCATTAGCCTAAGCAAATATTAGGTTGCACACCAAAACAAATAACAAAATAGACCTACCATCAGATGGTTGGTCTCAGCTTTAAGTCAAGCCTTGGAAATCATACTCAACCAAAATTCTGTTTCCTTTGTGGAAGAATCATTACTGTGTCCACTCATGTAAGAGGTTAAAAACAGGATATAATTTGCTAGGACTTTGTCCTTAATGCAAAATTGAATGGGTTTGGAATGTGATCATCTGTGAACAAAGTCACAGGAAAACGCTTCAGTTCATGAAAGATAGCAAGTGTGATGTTAAGCTAGATTAACAACATTGATTTGAAGAGCATAATGTGACTGTGTTGTATCTATGCTGCAAGATGAATAGTGCTTAACATGGGGAAAAATGTATTTAGTATTTAGTAGGTTTAGTATTTTTACTAAAAAAAGTGAGTAGCAATGATGGTGTTTGAATTCTGTCTGCTCAAGAACTGCTTTCTGTCTGTTTTTGAAGTTTTACCTTTCTATATTCATATTTGCTCATAGCCATCTCTAAAATTTCTGTGGTGAATGAGTTGTTATTTATATGTCCAGAACTGTAATTTTATAAATGTAGCCTTTCTAATCTGCTTCATTTCTTAATACAGAAAAACTTTGAAACACATAGACAAATTCCAGTGCACACTAAGATTGAAAGACATGCCAAAATTAAAGAGAACTGAGATAAAATTTGCAGATTACTAGAAATGAATAGTATAACATAGGCAGCAACATGCTATTTAAAACAATGGCTACCTCCTTTTCATAAGTCAACATAAACTTTCATCTGTGAAAATGCAAGTGATATGGGATTGACCCTTTTGAAACACTGGAAATTACCCCTACTTTTCCTTTCACGTCAAGAATACAGAGCATTCTGGTTTGCAAATTTTTGAAATTGTATCATTTTCCTAGAAAATTTGAGAGCTTCTTGTGCCCCTTGGGACCTTCTTGGGAGTTTTCACTGCTATACTTCTTTTAAAATATATATTGGCATTTTTATTTTTGGAAACAAAATCTTTTTTGTACTTGAACGTCCTGGACCATACACAGTGGAAATGATCTCTACAATGTATAGAAGGTGTATACTTGTATTATTACCTTGCTACTATTACTTTAGTTTGGAAGCGATCCAGTACTTGATTCAAATACATTTTTGAGGGCTGAAGGAACATGATCATACCTGTTGACTCCACTGAATTTCCTAGCAACCATTACTCTTTGTTTTTCCCCTTTTATTTTTTACATACCATGTTTCCCCAGTTTCCAGTAAACTGAAAAGCTTTCATTTCTTGAGAACTAATGTCATCTCAAAGCAGTAAATCAGTGGTGGCACAGATGCTGCTCTTCTGACTTGTATCAATGAGATGCAAGTCACAGAAAGATAGGCTGTGGGGAGGAACTAGTCAGTTACAAAGCACATTAGTTGGTTATGTTGCCCCTTCACATGATATAATCCTGATTTTGATGCTATGTTATACTGACCTTTAAGTTTACTGACTAAAGAGAACAATTATGTAACTGCGATCAGCTAAACCAAACAGAGCAAAAATGTGAAGACATAGAAAAGTTCTAGTACAGAAATATAAAGTGCTGCTCAAAAATTTCACTGACCAGTTTATGACAGCGTTAAAATTTAAAGAGATCCTCCTTAAAAGATTTTTAAATTTAAAAATTTAAAGAGATCCTCCAAATAAAATATAGTTCCTTTTAGTCTTGCATGTTAACAAGATAATTTCTTACTTATTTCATTAGAGATACTAAATGGTCCATGAGTCCATGTGGATGTGAGAACAGATGGGCAGAGGCATGTATTAGTGCTTTGTTTCCTTTTTTAAATTTACTTTAAATACCAGCAGGTGTAATATGCTTTTAAGTAGAGCAGGCCCTGATTAGCTGAAAATAGCTAATGCTATTTAGAAACATGGCCCTTCAAAGAGCAGGTAGTTCTGGAAAGGTTTCTGGGGTATAGTTGGAAAGAGGTCTAGGCACAGCTGAATAGCTGGCTCTGAAACCAGGTAAGATTAGTCTGCGTTGGGTCTGGGATTTCCTAGTGGTTGAGTATGTTCCTAAAAAGTTCGTGATGCAATGATGGCTAGAGGAAGAGGACTGAGGACAGGAAAGAGGTGTGGAGGTGGTTGTAAGATCTAGCTGAACAGAGAAGAGTCCTTTTAAAAGGAGGAGTTGAGAGGGAGAACAGTGTGGAAAGTAGCCTGTGTCACCTAAGAGCAGTTGTGGGGAATCTGCATTGTCCTTCCCTCCTTATCAAGCTTGTTCTCATCTTCCAAAGGCTCATTGTTTACAATAGCCCTAACTCTTGGTAATGTACCTTTTCTTCCTTGTTTTTTAATCCTGTTTTCAACTTCTAGATACTTCATTTATTTATTTATTTATTTATTTTTCCTGCTGTGCAGTGTTTTTAGGTTGAAATCTTTAAGGTAAGAGTGATTTGAACCTTAATGGGATGAAAGACCCCTATGGTTGGAGACCAAGCTATGGTTGGAGATCAAGTGCTGCTGAGGGAATTCAAGGCTATCTCCACAGCCTCTCTCCTGGAACTAGCTGTATACATACTTCACAGTAAGGTTCATGACATCACCCTGGAAAGCTGCCATCCAGCTAGCCATAGATCTTAGCTGAATTTTCCTTGCTAGGAATCACCCTTTCGGTTCCCACTTTATTTGTTTTTTTTCCACTTGGGGCGAGTCTGTGCTGCAGCTCAAGCTCAGAACTTGAGGCTGCTCACTGAGGAAAAGGGAGGTCAGAGGCCTGATTCCAGGGGGTCCAGAATTTCACCTAGATGGATTTTTTACTACCGTATACAATTAAGTGGAATTAATTTTTATTGTAGAAGAATGTAAGTGTCCTTTTGGCAAGAGAAGCTTAATCTGTGACGGACAAGCTGCCATGAATACTCACGACTATGAAGAACTCTTAGGCTTTTGTTTTGCCATTTGGGTTATAAAGGTCAGGCCTTGGGAAAGAGGCATGAACACAGAGTGAATGTTCTACCCAGAGAAGAGTGGGTACTTGGGCATTTGTTTACATCTTCTCTCCCCAGCTTCCTTTTGAACAGTAAACAGTGTGCTTCAGAGATCATCTCTTGGACTTCATTAGGGATTTTGCCCTCTGGCGAGAGGGCAGTCATTTAAAAGCCATTTGTTTGTTTTGGGTTTTTTTTATTAGAAAATTCAAACTTAACACTGGACTAATGCCCAGGAACTGGGAAAGGAAGAAGTCTTGAATTAGTCTTGAACACTAGACAGAAGTGGTAATAAATGTAATGGTTTTGTGTTGTATTATAGAAAGCCAATTGTTGCCATTCAGCGGCAATCCAAGTAGTGTGTGTTGCAGATATTCTTGCACTCTCTCCTCCAAAGTCTTTCCCAACCCCAGCAATGGTCTGTGACTCCATAAGTCCTCATTTCTAGTACAGTTTGTGTAATTTAAATATGTTAGCATTTTTAGAGCAGACTGAAAAAATCCAGTCTAATATTGTGCGTACACCATTTTGGCTACATATCTCTTCTACATGGTATTTTGAGCCATTTTCATTGTTTTGTATTTGCTGTTCTATCGACTGCCTTGACTTGCAGATATGCTTCACTACCCATTGATTGTATCTAATGTTTTCCCTGTTCTTTTCCAATGTTTCTATTTTCCACTTCATAGTCCTTTCCTCCATTTACTTGATTCTTGTCTTCAGACCTTACGTCCTTCCTGATATCATCAGATTGCTTTTCTACTGAAGGACAGGAGCTGTCAGGGCCTTAGAGATTATCTCACTGCTTTAAAAAAAAAGTTGGATTTGCCTGTGGCTCATGCTCTGTTCTTTTGTCTACACAACCGTCATGGATCAACAAAGTCAATATGACGAGCTAGTAATGTTAATGTTTTTTACCTTAAAATCAAACCTTCTTGTCTAGATCCTTCAGAGTTTCCATCTCTAACACTATCTTTTGCTCAGTTGCCTGTTATGACTCCTCTGTAGACATTTATAAGAACTAAAACACTAGGTATTTTTCCTGAAACAAAAACTTGCTTATGTGCCAAGGAAAATAACCATTAAGACTACGTGTAACAATGCCATCTGGTGACTCCTGCCATAACAAGCTTCTTCCTCTGTCTTTGTCTGGCACTGCTTCCCCCCTCCCTTTACCATTCATGTCATCACTCACCTCCCTAACTCCTCTTTTCCGTGTCTTTCCTCCTCAATCACAGTATTTCTGAGAGCTGTAATCAACTTTTACTATAATAATAGGATCATGCAATCACAGAATGGCCTAGTTGGAAGGGACCTTAAGGATCACACAGTTTCGACCACCCTGCCATAATGTCTCCTTTTAAGTCACTGTATTTTTCTATGATGATGTCCTTGTACCGCCAACATCACAAGATATGCTCAGTGCTTGATCCTCCCCTCTCATTTTTGTCTGGGTTTGCTCTCTCAATTTGAAACTTTCCCAAGTTTTTGTACTCAGTGTTCATCTCTAATGTGGCTGTGCTGTTATCACCTTGTAGCCCTGTCTACTGACAGGACAAATCTATGTATTGACTTCTATTTCTGTTTATAACAGAACCACTTTCTACTGCTTCTCTTTCCCATTACTCATGTCCTCTGGAGTCCAATGCAGAAGATACCTTATTACCAGGAATTAAAAACAGCAAGGAGATAGTATTGGTACAATACTTAAGCCAATGATTCATCAGCTTCTCAAAACTTATGCTTAACCAGAAAGAATCAAAAAGAGATATTTTGTCTTTAACAAATATGAAAGATGTCTACAATGGAAGAGGTACATCTCTTGACTTCCTCATTTTAAAATAGATATTAAGAAGTTGCTTCATTGTGTCTTATGAGAACCTACTTGGAAGAGTTTTCTGGCAATAGATGGCTGAGAAAAAAATGGCAAGTTCAGTACAAAAACATAGCAAAATATTATTCATGAAGAAAAGCTGCCAGTGGAATAACTGAAGCTAGCAGGTTGAAGGCCTTTATTATCACTTCTGAAAAAATAAGATGCAGTTGAAAATTCATGCCTATAATGCTGAGGATGTATTCCTGAGAGAAGTCAAACAAATGATGACCCATATGGTCCACTCTACCCCTGAACCTGTCCTAGAACTAAGAGGTCTTGATGTAGTCATGGCATGTGTAGACAGAAGCTACATCTCAATGAAAATTCAGTTGCAGAAATTGAAGATGAAGGAAAGGATCTTTTAAGAAAGGGTCTTGTAAGCCAAAGCGCAAAAGAAATCAAAGTGTGAAATTATGAGTGAAGTCTTTAGATTAAAAAGTTTGGATGTGAGACAACTCATATCCTGGGATTTCTCTGTACTCTGTGGAGCACTTTCTAACTCAGAAGCTGCTTTTCCCCCAGTGATATCCTGAGTGAATCTTATAGCTGGTGTCTTCTAAGGGCACTGCCAAATAGTAATTCTGCCACCACACCTTTGTTCCTCTCTCCTATTCCAATCTTTTCTACCTGTGTGATTCTGTTTGTAGTGATACTTCTGTCATTGATGTCTTCTGTTTTTGTTTTCATTCTAACTCTTTATTCAACTTACCATCCCTCGCTTCTGTCACTAGAACAACTTGAAATGGATGGGATCAAATATTCTTCCACATTCCCTTCAAAAGTTCTTTGGATGAGATCATCAGCTGGTGAAAGTCATCACAGCTCCAAAATTACAAAATTCAAAATTGAAAATTGGTAATAAATATTAGCACTGAATATCTAATGATTTCTTCACCATCTTTCTTTTCCCACCTCCATGCCTGAAAGCACTGCCATTCTTTTCATTGCTCAGCACCAGACTTCCCTTTTTCTTGTTGGAAGTGAAATGCAATGCAGACAGGCTGTGCAATGTTAAGGTAGGTGAAAGTCCAATTAATTTTTTTGGCAGGTCCCAAATCAACACTCTCAGGCACACTACATCATTCTTGGGGCCATCCTGTGCAGGGTCAGGAGTTTCACTTCAATGATCCTTGAGGGTCCCTTCCAACTGAGGATATGGAATCTATGATTCTATGAAATAGAGCTCCCTTTAAAGGATGACCAAACACCCACTTTGAAGATTGATAACAATTTGCTTTGCTTGGCTTTGTTTTGCAATTTAACTTAGCTGCTCTGCATCGTAAGTGCTTAAAAAGCATAAAAGACAAGAGGATATTACAAGTATCCAATGCTATACATTACATTTGTATGCATACCAGGGTATAAATATGCAGGGCACGTGCCTGGACTATTAATCAAATTCTTTATTAAGGTCTTAAAACAGTACACATCTATGAATAATGCATTATTTCATAGCATATTGTTCACCTTATTTAAAAACATGGAGCTATCCTGCATATGTAAAATTTTATCCCTTGCATGTAGAATTTCGGGGTTGGTTTTCACAGGAGATTTATTAGAGTGTCTGAAACAATTCTAATAAGCAGTGAGCCATTGAATCTGCCACTTCATGAATAGAACTGGTAGTAAAGCATCCGCACAGCTGCAGGATCTATCTACAGCAATAATTTTAGATCAAGTGTTTTGTATTTGCTTACAAAGCACCCTCTGCTGTTTGAGCTGCTACATGCTTTGTAGATAAAGCTGCTTTTTGGAAAGATCAAAAACCCCTTTGTGGGACCCTATAAGAGCTACAAAAATATCCAGAGAGGATCTTATCAATTTGCACCTACAGTATGCATTGTTTGACTTGCATTTAGAAGTGTCACAGGGCTAGGAAACATGTTGTCATATCAATAACCTGTTTTCTTACCCAAGTAAGTCCAAAGTTGAATCTTACCTAACAGTAAGGTTAACAAATTCATTAGATGGGACAAATTGCCAGTTGGCAGAATGAAAATTGTAAATGAAATTCCTCATTTGACTCTTGTATCTCACATGGGAGGACAATATAGAGTGGATATCAGCTGCTTAACATAATTATTATTTCATGGTTATGGCTTGAAGGTTTAAGATTTTCATGGATCTTTCTTTGAAGCAGGAGTCTGGAGATGGACTATAGCAGAGGTTTTTCTGCACCTTGTCAAGGTATGTAAGTGCTGGTGTGTACAGCTTTTTTCCAAGCCTCCATGAAATGCTGTGCACCTTGCTTCATTTGTGTATCTATTCTTGTGACTGCCAGGAGAATCAAGGGGACACTGTTCTAGGACACAGGTTCCAAAATGAGAACAAAACCCAAGATATTTTACATGTAAGAGGCCAGGGTTGGATTAGCCCATTTACACTGACTGAAAATGAACTGCAAAGTCCAGCTGAAAACTGAAAGAGTAAATAGTATAAAACTGGGAAGAAGAGATCTGCTATGGCTAGATAACATTCAGGGAAGGAATCATATCAGCCCCTGAAGTCAGCAACTATTTGGTATATGTTGAATATCACTGCAATGAAAGGAGCAAAACATTTACTTGCTTTAAAAATAACTTACTCTCTATGTGGACTTCAAGGGCACTTGCAATACATGTTGTTATTCCTTGGTGTGATTGAGCATGTCTAATTAATAGAGTTGCTTGGGAGTTCTTCTAAGAAAAATCACTTCAAAAGAAAAAGCAATTTCTGAAGAAATTGTAATATTCCATGAAAGAAATGAAAGAATTTAAACAAAATACATTGTTGAAGGCCATTGAGAATCAAACCCCTTCAGTTCTTTAAACTGAACAAAAAAATAACTTCAGTTTATCTCAGATACCATACAATACCACAGCAAATAGTTTGCTGAGGTTTAACTGCTCAAATTTGATTTGTGACTTTTGGTTACGAGACTTATACTGAACCTGAAAATCTCCAGGTTGAACACCTGTTGCAGAAGATGGACCTTATTATGGAGCCTTATGCTGGATACCTGAAACCACAAATGATTCCTGACAATTTGGGTCAGCACATATTAGATATTGGGTTGTCAGAAGTACTCAGTACTGATCTAGCTCTGGTCCCATTGACGTCACTGAGAGCAAGTCAATTTGACTTCAATTGGAATAAAGTCAGGCTGATGCTGAGCTGTTCTGAGATCTCCACCCTGTATCTTCCTCATTGCATTAATTAATTATTGCTCAAGTTGCAGCTTAATTTAATAATGTCTCCCAAAACATGATGAGCTTTGCTATATTTCCTTCTTTACCATCTCCCTATCAGTTTACCAGCAATGTGAAAACACAGTGCTGTCAGAGTAACAATTTTCCATATCTTTTTCCCCTAGAATTCACTTTTGTGCAAGGCAGTGTCAGCAGTGTATATGAGAAACATTGAAATAACATTATGTATATCTCATTTAGTCTACAGGTGTCTCTCTGTAGGTCACTTTCTGTGTATTTTGAGCAACCTGAATAATCACATAACTTGGATGTTAACAATACTGTGTTCCTGATTCAAGCAATGTTCTATAGGAAGAATAAAAGGGAACGCAAGATGAAGAAAAAATCTGAAAGGACAATATTTACAGAGACTCCCTTACCAATGTGTTTCTGTTTGCTTGAAAAAAACAAAACCACACATACACAACCTATTATCAGGGAAGCCCATGTCAGTTTTGTATGGTGGGTGAGCTTTTTTTTCCCTGAGCATTGTTTACAGTAGATGTCTCTCTCTTTCAAGAAGTAAAATGAAGACCTCATTCTTCCTTGCACACCAACCTAGAGAAGTCAAGTTTACAAAAATTGATACAGTTTATGACACAGGTGATGGGAAATAGTAATTTCTGTTACTTTTACCTTGATTCTTGCACAGTTTTGGCAGAGGCCAACTTGCACTCAGCCAAACAACTCCCACACATGACTCAGGAGACAGCACAGGCCAAAAGTTGGCAAAGAGAAGCATAGGTGGCATCAGCCAGTTCTGAAGGCTGAGCTCTAGAGTGTGGCTGTGAGTACAGCAGCTGGGCTCAGGGACAGAGTATGGTCTGGAAACGCTTAGTTACCTGGTGCAGGTGTGGACTAAGATATGTAAATAGCTGAAAGGATGGAAAGTGTAACACAGGTCAGCATGGGAGACGGTGTTACACAGTCTTGTGAAAGGCCCTGAACTGTGATTAATTTTTGTGATGCAAAAAGAACACATTATCACTGCAACAAAACACAGTAATTTATGTGACAATCACAGCACTGCATAGGCTGGGAGGGAGGGACCCTGGGGGGACACCCACTCTTATCTCTTGTTCCTACTAAAGTTCAGCACAGCAGGGTCCTTAGGGCCCCATATACCTAAGGTGGGATTACTTCCAAGGATGAGGTTCCCACAGCCTCTCTGGGCAACCTGCTCCAATATTTATTTGGCTGCCCTCATCTTAATTTTCCCTTCTATCAGGTAGGAATTTCCTGTATTATAGCTAGTAACTGTTGCCTCTCCTCCCAGTCTGCCCCTCTGTCTCTGTCCTTTCTACATCCTCTTAGTAGATTGTTGCAGACAGTAAACGGATCCCCCTTGGCCATCTCCTCTTAAGGCTAAACAAACCCCATTCCCTCAGCTGTTCCCTTTTACTCTGTGTTCCAGCTTGATGGTCTGTCATTGGAATTGATGGAGTATGGCAACCACATATATATTCTTGAGGAGATGCAAAAAGGACAAAATATCCAAATGTGGTCGCAGGTGTGCCGAACAGCAGGGCAGGATCACTGCTCTGGAGCTGTTGGCTCTACCCCAATGCAGACCAGGATGTAGATGGCTGCCCTTGCTGCAAGGTCACCCTGCTGACTCCTGCAGAGTTTGCTGATGACCAGGGCTCACAGGGCTTTTTCTGCAAAGCTGCTTTCTTTAGAAATCTTCTTCCTTAAGAATCCTAGTCTATAAAGGTGACACGAAAACCTGTATTCCCCAGAGTCTGTACAGTGCTACTAGTTTCCCCCAAAGATTTGGGTATTAGAGGCCACATCCTGTTTCACGGGGATACCCAGTACACAGAAATACCACACCCGGTGAGTCTGCAAATTACAATATACAAAATCACTCTGATATATAACCAACCATCTTACATTATTTCCCTTCACTCAAGCAGTCCTTGAATGAATGAAGTGAATCATCTCTGTGCTACAACATATGGAGCAATTCTCAGAGTAAGCGTTCATTGATGTGGTCCATCATTCATAAAGCTACCCAGTAGAGAAGATGCTTGGTCAGTGAAATCAAAATTGATGATCTGTGTTCTGCAGCAGAGATTAGATTGATCTCAGCCCCAGCATAATCAAATTACCATTGCACTGGGTTTAAAATGGGTAGAATAGAGCCTAGTATAATAAGGCTTTTCTTGTACACTTAAGGCTATTGATCATGCTACTGCAAAGAGGGAAGAAGATTGGTGTAAAATGACAGTAAATCAAAATAATGGTGTTTTCCATGAGTTTTGGTAACACAGGATTCTCTACAACTAAGGTTGGACTCTACATTTTATTTATTAAGGTGAAAACAACTGACAGAGGAACTGATTTTCCAGTTTCTTACAAAACTAAAGAATTAAAGCCTTAAAAAAAAGAATAATAACTTCAGCGAAGGATGTGATTTTATATGTGAGGGAAGGCTAGTCCTGAAATTGCATGAATATAGATATATCATGGCTAAACATTACCCTTTGGTGCCTTACTCACAAAAAAAAGGGAAAGCCAGACTTTTACCACGAAGTATTTTACTGAGGCATCTCGAAGATGGTTTGTTTGCTTCCTATCTCCCTGGGAACAGCTGGTTTCTCTGGGACGCCCAACTAAAAATAACACTGTGAATATTTTTTATTTCAGGGATAATAGTACGTAGGCTTCTTGAATTTTACATTGCTTCATTGTGAAAGGATGAATTAAATTTCTTAGGGCTGTGGATGTTTGGAATATTGGAAACATTGGTGAGCCCAGCAAGAAAATAATACTATCTAATCATAACCCAGAATCCTAACTGCAATCAGCAGAAAACAGCTTCTCCGCTATAGGGCCAAATTTTGAGGACCTTATTTAGGCCAGTGTTGGATTTAGTACCATTTTCTTACCTAAAACTTAGCAGTTTAAGGGCATCAGGATTTACATCCTTGGTTCAAAGGAGATACTGTCAATAAAATGGACAAGAAAACCCCTTAAGTTTCTCTCTAGGCTCTCTGACCCTCAATAGGTAAAGTGAATCATACATTCACACCTACATATCCTAAACATGCAGCAAAGTTTCTATCTGACTCTATAAGCAACCCCACTTGATTCCCAAGATAAAGGGATGAGTGGTGCATAGGCTGGATGCAAAGAAAATTTTTTTTGTCTTGGAAGGAAGTCAGAAATAACCTCAGGCTAGGTCAGCAGGTAATGGGATGGCAGCACAATTTCCAAACAAAGGCAGATATGCCTAAAATCGCTGTTACCACTCTGAGAAAAGTGGCTTTATATCTTCAATATGACTTTTAAGAATTTTCTCTAGAGGGAAGGTGCTCAAGGGACCAAAATGTCTTTTTGCAGTACTAAAACACCTTCAGAGAAGAGAAGATGGAGGGCTCTTCCCAGGCAGGGTCAGCACCAGCTGGCCAGAGATGGAGGGACAGTGTGGTGCTCTGTCCAAAAGGCAGTGTCCTGCCCAGCTGTCATGCTCTTGCTGTTAACTAGTGATGTAAAAGAAAGGCCATTCTGGTATTTCTACTTTCTTTTCCATTATTGGATATCCTACAGCTGAGAGAGAGAGATATTCTGGTCTTAAGCATGCTATGGTATAAAAAAGCTGCCAAAAGACATCATGGTTACACTGCATTTGATTGAACAATCCAAAATATTTGCAGTTCAGTATTGCCAATTAAAAATACTTGCCAATTATCAACTGCTTGTAGCAGGGAAAATGTTCATTAGCTTACAAATCAAATTGTGTGTTATATACAAATAAGTTTGTATTAATAGATTAGAAGAAAGTGATTCTCCTCCCCACCTTTGGGATAGTTTGCTTAAAATGCTATTAATAACAATCAAAAATCATTAAAGATCTGCAATAATAATGGGCACAGAGTAAGTAGAAATCATGATATGCTCTCCCATTTTCTCACACTTGCCAAAACCTCCCGGGTAAGTGTTTACTAGCAAACAATAAAATATAACACATATAGACAAGGTAGAATGATTTAATTTAATTACTCTAGACCCAAGGGGGTTTGTTACAGTGATAAAATCTTCAATGAGATGATGTTATGTCTCCATTACTTCATATTTGCACAAGCACCTAGAGTGAAATTTGTTTTGTTTTGTTCACTGTTCTGTTTTTCAAAATGAATTTTTAAATCTATGGATTTCTGTTGCAATTGGAACAGGAAAGAATACAGCAAAACTATCAAACAGAACAACAAACCATTATCACCACAAATAGATCATTTTAGTTGCCATGGGTAACCAGTGCCAGTAAGGTATTCAGGCACTGTAGCCACCAGCACTGATACCCTGCTCTGAAATTGCTGACTGTGCGTCACACTGCAAACTTCAATAATTATTATGTGTAGGAGGGTGGTGGCACCAACAGGATATATACTTGTAATGAGTCATTCTTTAAATAGCTTAATTTATCATCGTCAAATAAAGGGGGAGGAATTTATCCTGTACAAGGCAGTTTGAAAAGCTTGAATTATTAATAAACTGAAATAACAGCAAGGCAGAAAAAACTGGACAAATACACACACACATGCACTCATAATATAAAAGCTTAATAAGATTGAAGGAAAGTGCTTCTGCAAAAGTAAAAAGCATTAACCAAGTAACTTGCAGAAGTATTGTCACAAGTTTGCAGCCATAATCCATGTACTCATGAATGTGTAAATGTAAATAGCCAGCAGATAAAGTGTCGGTAACTGCAACTCAAGGACATCCAGACTGTCACAGACCACTGGCTGTGTTTGTGCACAGGACAGTAGTTTCAAATAGGCAGTTTGTTTATTTTCTTTCATAGAAAAAACATAAAATGATAAAGATTAAGGAGAGTCATGACATGAAGAGAAAACATCCTGAGGAAACTTTTATCTTCTGGTCAGAAATGTTGATAACTCAATACACAGTACTCCTTATTCTGGGGCAAAATTGAATAATGCATGTGTTGTCCCTTCACACACAAACATACAAGGTAGCAAAAAGGTGGATGTGCACTGTGGGGCGTGGTCAGTCATTCATTGAGAGGATTACACAGCTCTTGTTAGTTTGGTTTCAAAGCAGATTTACAGCAGGAATCATAAATTTTCAGTATGAAAGGTTCCTTCCAAGCTGGGGATCCAAAGACATCAAACAAGGACAGACAGCAGGTGACCGACAGTCCCCCCACCATCTCCTGCTGAGGAGCAGGGGAGGAGAACCAGAGTCATGAAAAGAAGGGAACAACTGAGTCCTTGTTCCAGGCTCACAACTGAAGTCATAAAAGGCTGAAGTCCTTGGGGTGAGGTGTGCTTTACATGCATGTCTATGATTGATTAGGTACCTATATCTAAAAAAACCCCAAATGAAACAAAAAATACCTAATTCACCACACTGAGGCAGATCAACACAAAAGGACAAGAAAACACAAAAAATTTTTAACAGACATCCATATCCAGTGATGAAGTATCTATAGACCACTAAGTTATCAGGGCCTCTCAAAAGGACTAAGAACAAATTACCTAGAATGGATGTCTTTTTCCCCTCCATACATCCTTTGTCTTCTCTGCTGAACAGACCTCCCTACTCTCTCCACAGAGCCATGTAAAATAAGGGATTTCTATCATATTTCCAGCTCCTTTTATGGCTGAAGTTTTTCCTTCCATGTTGCTCATCAGGCTTTCCTAGAGACTCAACTCCTTCTCCCACAGGCTTTTCTTTGTGTGTTTTCTAAGCTTTTGTTTTTTGCTGTTCTTTCAGACATGTCTATGATGCATTTGCATGAATTTGTGAGAGTCCAGTGCTGGACCAGTTTAAGCAGCTGCATGACTGGGTGCATCAAATAGAACAACTCTCTCATATGTGATATTCAACATTTTAACCTATGGAGAAGATTCACCTTTTTTTAAAATGACATTGTGTTGATTTATGTTTCATTTGTGAGTAAAATCTCACAAGTTGTTATACTGCTAAACTAGTAAGAGTACAAATCTGTAAGTACATGTTCTTTGTACTTGTCTTAATTTCAAATTGTTACTTGCTGAGGAAATTTCCTCTTTCTTTTTGTCTCCTGAAAGCTTCTATCCTTTTACCTGTTTTTTGGGGGGTTTTTTTTTGTTTGTTTTTTGATTTTTTTTTTGAATGTCATACCTAAATTTTATATGTGAATTCCCTTTTTCCAAAGTCTAATTGACAGCATTGATTAAGACTTGTGTAAAATAGGTTATCCAGTGACCTGCCCTGCACACACACACCAACCCAAGCTGGTTTATGGTAAATTATAAATGAACCTAATAGATATTAAGTGTAAAACATAATTCTCCAGCTTGTGTATGGGGATGATGCATAAGACAAAATAAAAAGTCTTTTTAAATTGAGATGTAACCAACCTATGTTTTCTATCATGCCAGTTATAAATTAAAAAAAAAAAATAAATTGTACTTGTGTGGTCCATTTACACCAGTATTGGCTGCTTTAGTTACTTTGCTGCCTTCTAGGTCAACCTGCCCATAGTTTCCAACACTTTTAAAAATTCTAAGAAGTTTTAAATTACAGCAGTCTCAGTTCTGAGGCTTACCATGATCACATTTGTAAGACCAGTTATATTGCTTGCCTTTCTCCAGCCTTATGGGACTTTCCCTATATATCCTCTCCTTGCAAAGGTCGTTGTCTCAGAAACTGCTCCAAGGCCATCCTGAAGTGTTCTCCAATGATACATTAGGACTTAATGAGTTTAACACAACTATCTTATCAAAAATATCTTAATTTTGGTCATCTCTAGCCCATAGTATCAATATTGAGGAAGGAATGTGCTGTGGCAACATAATCATTTGTTCTCATTTGCCTCTGTTTTATCTATGTCCAAAATTACTATAGACAAAATGCTTTGTAGTCAATAATTTTGCCACAAGCTATGGAATGGAAAACAATGATTTAATCTTTTCTTTATGAACACTTGACTGGACTCCTGTCTTCTGAAATGACAGTAGATATATCATTGTTCTAAGTAAGATTTAACCTGATTTTTAATTTCTGTTCCTGTTTTTAAATGATGCTTATAAGGAGTGGAGTGCTGTATTTCTCTGAATCACTCAGTTTTATCATTTTCTATGTAGAACTGGATACTTCCTCTTCATTCTTTTTTTTTTTCTGGTACTGTTCAACTCATAAAGCAATTTTGTGCCATCTTTTCTTCTTTCTGTTTTTTTGGGGTTTTTGTTGGTTTTTTGTTGGTTTTTTGTTTCTGTTTTGGGGATTTTTAATTTGTTTTGTTTCAGGGGTTTGTTGTGGGTTTTTTGTGTTTGGTTTTTTTGTTCATTTGTTTGCTTGGGGTTTTTTTGGTTTGTTTTTTTTTTGTTTTTTTTTGTTTGGTTGGGTTTTTTTGTAATTTTACATTTTCCCCCCATTGTACACTTGCCCTTCATTGTACTTGTTTCTAAGTTCTAGATGATGCTTTAAAAACATTCAGATAACCAGTGAGTAGCTACTGCAGCTTTATAAGTCTGCTTTTATGACTACTCTCTCTTATTTTTTTTATTTTGGGACAGTTCACCATTATACAGCAATAGCCTGATCTCATATGGTTTACTAATTTTCACACTACCTTATTAAGAAGCCCTACCTGCAAGTCCTGTGGTTTTGGGGTTTTCTGTTCTTATATCATTAATTTTCTATCTTCTGACACTCAATTTTCCGATGCATAATTATTTTATTTCTCCATTATAAGTTTTAGTAAAACTGTTTCTCCCCAGTTCCCATTCTGACCAATGATCTCATCACGAGCCTGTTTCTAGGCTTTTGTAGTTATGTGAAGGAGAATTCAGCAGAAACCCTGCAAACACTACTGAGAGGTGAACCTTAGAGGTGATGGAATAGTTTTAGAGCTAGGACCCAGTCATTTCAAACATTCATATTCACCAGGCATGCTGTTCCCTAAATAAAATGATTGAACTGAAATTAGAAGACCCGCATATACATGCACATATAAACTTTCTTTCTCAGTGGACACCACAGAGTATAAAAATGCCTCAAAAGTTTTCCGGCTTAAACACAGCAATTACTTTAATGAGGCTATTGAATGACTGTTATCTGTTGCATTATTTACCTTTGATATCTACAGATGCTTTTGAAGTTCAAACTATTCAGAGACAGGCATTGAAGTTCAGTACATTTTCTTCTCAATATAATTTGAGAACTGTGCACCATAAGCACACACAAGCAAGAAAAATGTACATTATTTCTATCTGGAGACATATCAAATGGGAATGTAGCCCAACATACACTGGGGCAGCTGCAAGTCCTGCTTGCCCTACAGGCCAGTACCTCCATTATTTTTTCTGCATAAGGAGGAGATTCCTCCCCACTTTTCAGGGTGCAACTGTGACCCTGGTAAGATATTGCAACTTTCAAAGACATTTAATCTCTTTTTTCCTAAGAGTTTGAAGGATGTTTTTTCTTCTTCTATACTTTCTTTCCTATTAACCAGTGTTGACACAGCTTTCCATTTCTTTCAGTTACGATCCTTAATATGCTTTAAAAAAAAAGGGATTTTTGATTAGGTGATCCATGGTGGACATTTAGCTTGATTACCCTCCTTTAAGCATTTGCCCTTATTTAAAGATTTTCAGCAAATCCTGTTCTTGTATCCTCTTGAGCTTCTTAATGGCTATATATAATCTTAATTACATGACAGGACATTTCATGCCATTTCTTCTATCTGTATTTGTTAAGCAAGCCCAGCTTTCCTGTAACAGTTCTAGTGTTCTGTATTACCATGTCCTGGTGTCATGTATATCATAGCTTTACTGATGCTCTAAATCTTGTAGTTCTTTCTGTGAGCTTTCATGCTCCTGACATTTCTGCATAAACATATTAATTTTCCCAATTATTCTTCCTCCCAATTATCACTGCTGTAGTCTCCTACTTCCTCCCTTTCCCACTCCAAGTCTGTGCATAGGAATCTACCTTTTGATTCCCCATGAATATTTATCCCCAGTCCTCCCCAAATCAAATTTAGTTTTCTTCCCTTTAATTGGAATTGCTGTCTAAGCATGGTTTGAGTTTCATCTCATCTTTCGTATGATTGATATCTATTGTAAAGGTGTTAAACAATGAGTTGGCTTGGGTCAAGTACTCAAGTATTGTTCTATGTTGAACTTATACTTGTTTTCTTACTTTCTTTATGCACACACTTGATTCCCTTTAAGCCTGTATTCAGTTCAAATCACTCTCAGTGTTTTCTTGATTGTCTTTATAATTAAGGAAGACTGTTTGGAAACTTGTTATTGAGCCTGTGTGAGGAAGTAGGTTTAAAAGCCAAAGAAGAAAAGGATTCTAATAAGAAATGGCAGCTGCCATTTAACACAGAACATAGCAAATGCACCATATCAGGGAAGAAAGAAATATATATTAGAGCCACAGCTGACAAGTGAAACAAAAAATAATTGTTTCAATGTATTTAACAAATGAATGAATTGCAAGGCTCTGGGCTGGTAAATTATGGAAGCCAGCTATTGAGGCAAAATGGTAAATAGCTTCATAGACTCTTGGGAAATAATTTGTTTTAATTGTGTGCAGTCATATTCAAATCAATATCTGAAAAATCCATTGGGATGCAGAGAACTGGAGTAAATCAGAATTTCAGAGCAACTCAGATAATAGATTATTCTTTAAGGCTGGCAGGAGATAAGACTTGCACATTTACATATATTTTTGTTTCTTCTATTATAAAATTTGCTCATATTAAATCAATTTGGTTTGCTCTAATAATGAAAAGGCAATTAACATTTGAAACATGTACAAAAAATGACTATTAATATTGGTGCTTGTGCTTTGTCTAATCTTTACTACCGCCACAGGTAGTGGTCATCAGAATTTCATTTAACCCCACTCTCTGTAACTCAGTCACTGAAATTCCTTGCAAAAAAAGTATTGGCCAGGCAGTTACAGACCTAAAGTAGAATAACTTTTACCAACACAGTAAACCTGGAAAAGACTAATGAGGACACTGGAAAAATTCCCTTTGACAGATGTACCAGATAGATAAAGCTTTGCCTAACATACCCTAAATCATTTTTTTTTAAGAATAAATGTGTGTGCACATCACATACAGCAGCAGGAGGAAGAATTTTAGGAACATTTTGACACTTAACATCAAGCATGCACCAACCAGAAAGCTCCAACTAAGGATCTTTGGGTTTGTGATGTCCACAAGTGTCGTATATGTTTGATGTGTTTTATAAATAAGATATCTGAGGGAGAGATGGCTAAACTTTTTTTCATGGCTAATGAACTTGCAGAGCACATTCATGAAATATGCTACCTAAGTTTCTGATTAAGGAATCTATTAAGATAATGGTATATTGTTTTGCATGGTCCATTTGATTTCTTCAATAAGAAGTTCTACAGAGTTTAAAGTATTACCTGTGAAATATTTTCCCAAGACTTATTTTTCAGTATTTTATACATTTCCTGTAGGCATGACTGTGAATTAAATTTAGCATGAAAAATATATTTGGCAACCAGAATTGTGTGCCCTTATTTCATAGATAAGTTTCTTGTCCTATCTACACTTCTGATACCTATCTCCTACATAGGGAAAAGGAAATATGTCCTATCATGTAGGGCTATTTCCAGGCTTAATTAAATGTTTATAAAGTAACGTATAATTAGCAGGTATCATTAAGGCCAGTCAGAAGACAGGGAAACAAAGTACAGTTCACTGGGCATTTATCAAGGAGGAACAAGGTCCTGACTTGATAAAAATGCTCACGAAATATTAGGTGAAAGACAGTCCGTTTGTAAATGGACAAATATTGTCAGACATTCTATCTAATTTCAGGCACCATTATAATTTAATTCACAAATATTTGATTTAGGTACTCTTATGTATACAACGCCAACCTGGTTAGGAAGTAAAAATAGTGGGAAAGATCAGGGGCAAGTAAAATGCTTTTATCCTGTTCTGCCAAGTTTCACCAATCACAAGGCTGATTTTTCCCTCACAGAGCAATTTACAGGGAACTTGGTGTAGTATTAAGACCTCATTGAATAAAATTCAAATGAGAACTTTTTAAATGTTAATGCTTTGCCTACCAAGAGAAAGACTGAAGGGAGTTAGGTTGTTTTCCCCAGCTGCCTTCAGACTGGCTTTCCAGACCTTTATGGTATAATATCTGTGAAGAACCTCACGTGTTTCCCAGACCCCCTTGATTACTTTAATATCAGGGCATCAGGCTAAAAAACACCTCATGATAATGACTGGCAAGTAGACAGAAAAGACTGAATGCTAAAAGATATTCTAGTACACCTAAATTATGGGGGGGAAGAATGATGTGGGAAGGCTGTTGTGTCTATTTACCTTTTCTAAGTTTATTTTTATCACATCTGCCATTAGGGAAACTGAGCATGTAACTCAGCAAAGTCATGTTCCAGCTTTCTGGCTGTAGTTTGTCAAAGATGAGCTATTTTCTCAAGCTTCTATCAACCGATTGCAATTAAATTCACAGAAATTATACCTGTAAATTCCAGGAATACCATTTGCCATTCAGTTGGAACTGAAACAATGGCATGATATTAAAAGGATGTTTCATTATAAACAGAGTATCATTTGAAGTCTCCCTAGACTGTCAAGTGATGAGTGCAGTATCATGAATGCTAATGCTTTTCTCTTGCTGATTTTACCACTTGTCTTTACCTGGCAATTTTCACGCCAGAAATTCACAAAATCCCCAAAACCCCTTTCAACATGTTGCATGCCCACACATTTTAAATATCTGTCTGGTAATACTTCCTTATTTTTATTGAGTCAATACTTTTTAATCTATTTTTGTGGTTCTCCTAGTTAGGAATTTTAGGGTTTTTTTGTTTGTTGGTTTGGTTTTTTTTTTTAAATTTTAAATAGAAGTGAAAAATCACAAGTAGAGATAAGTATCCAAGAGATACTTATTTCTAGCTGAACATTCCGTTAGTCTCAAGAGACTAATTATAGAATCTTTATTCTAGTTGTCTATTAATGAAAGTATGCTAATGTACACATTAATATCTTGGTTTTTTCTGAAATATTTTCCTAAAACTTTGCTTTTTTTCTAGCAATTACAATATGGCTCTATTTTCTTTTTTCATATTTAATTAGTTTTAGTATTTTAATAAAATAAACACAGGTGCCACATTTCCCTTTTTTCTGTGTGAATTCCTCATCTGCCCAGGAATTAGCTTATAATGAAGTCACTAAGTTTATCATTATTCATTGGACAGATTGTTTGGAAATGGGTCTTTTAACCTCCCTCCTCTGTACAGTTCAAAATCAACTGCAAGTGCAGACAGCTTTCCAGAAAAAAACCAAATGTATGCACTTTTCTTCATTATCATTTAAAATTGCATAGATCTCTTATTTCACATCTAGATGGATCTTTTTGACATGTACATTTATTTTTTAAACTTTTCACCACTGTGGCAGTGTGAAATTTGCTCTCAATGTGGTAATTAGTCCCTGCTCTTTCACAACTTCTTGCACTGCAAATTTTCTGAAACATCTTTTCTCTGGGCTCCCCATTGTGAGTATTTATCTATAGGGGTATTTTCACCATGGCCTTCGTTATTATGGTATCTCAGCACCTGCATCCCACACTGGGTTCCAAACCATAGGGCAAACAGGGTAAATCATCCTTTAAAAGAGAATGAAGGTCTAATGCTTTCATATGAAAAGAGGAGCAAAATATACATTCCTTTTAGATTATCTTTATTTTTGATTATGGAAAATAACCAGCAAGGAGAGAAGACAAAACACATGGAATTTGATCTGTGAGTTAATGAGCACCACCTGTCTCTTGTGCTGTAATTTCAGCACCTTTCAAGAACTCTAGATTCTATCTATGGCTCATGTTCTCTCCCTTAATTTTGTCAATGTGTAGCACTTTTTCTCATACATAGATAGGCTTTTTGGACCACAGATGCATTATTATGACTTAAGATAACTTAGAAATCAGAAGAGTTTCAAAAAGGTCACTGGATTATACTTCATGACACTTTTGTTGGTTTAAACTTGTTAATTGACAATGCTATTAAAAAAAAAAGAATTCCTGGAAGACAATTGCTTGTGAAAGCCAAGTCCTTTAGTGTTGTTTTTGGGGAGCCATGCTGTAGCTGGTTATCACACTGCTGCTCCCTGGGTGCTTGAGGGGCACTGGGTGCTTCCGTGCGTTCTCCTGCTGGCAGCTCCTGCTCCCTGTGCAGTGCCATGGCTTTTCTCGTGCACCCCTGCACCCCTGCTCAGGCACACTTGTCTCCTGGCTGATCTCTGAGTAGCAGAAACGAACACAGCTATGCAAAAATGGTTTGGGGACTGTCATCTGCCAAAGACTGGACTGATCGGCTCTCCTGCATTCAATAAAGATCATGTACCTTTTACAGGTGATGTCAAACAAAACACCACAATACAGCAAGTTTGGGTGAATGCTTAACCAGGTAGACCAGGCAGTTTCTGTGACAGGCAAGAAAACAAGCCTGAGAAGTGTAAATACAAGGTGGAGAAGCACACTGAAGCATACTGAGGGCTCTTAGAGCAATTAGCAAAGAAAGCTTACTCTCTTGGTCTGCCTGTGTCCAGACGTGGGGAACTTTGCACATCAAAAATATAAGGCTTCATGATCTGTTTTTCTTTCTAAGGAAAAGAAGACTACTGACCCCAGCTTCTCATTAACCAAGTGGTTCAAGAAAGGGTAGCAGTGTTTTAGGGGCTGTTTAGAAAAGAGCAAGTTGGCATGCTGTTGCCTCACTTGAATCTCTGCATTATATCCATTGTGAAACTAAAACTAACACATAAATCCCTTTAGAATATGTTTGTTTGCTTTTTCCATGAAGAAACAGTGGAGGCTCAGGAACAATGAGTTCCTTTATAGACCTTTGACAAACAAAATTATTGAAGTTAAATGGGGAAAAAACCCCAGCTTCTGAAAAAGAACACAACATTATTTCTTCTTATTTATGTAGGATCACGCATGCTTTTCCCAATTTGTCTAATAAATGCATAAAAATAAATAAGTCCTTTAATGTTCTGGTTTGCTACAGATTTGTTCAAATGTTGCTTTCAACTCATGAGCAATTTCAAGGCTGTAATGGAAAAGCTGAATCAGCTGTGAAATGTAACTTTTGACTTAATTATATTAATTGACATACCTAGGTATAATTTTTTTTGAGTATTTAGTATAATTGCTTCAAATGACATTTAATTTGTCACTTGAAGTACAATAATTAGAAACAGTTCATGAAAGAAAGTCATTTCAACTTCAAATGAAGTATTTCAAAGGTATAATTATTTTGAATGTTATAATACTGAATAGCTACACTCACAGGGCTGGGGAGCTGACACTGTCAATATTAAAGTCTATGGACCAGTGGGTTTCCTTTTCTACATAGGCCACAAGCTCACTTATTTGCAAGATTTGGGGTAATAACCTTATGTGCAAAGGAGAAACCACATGTTAGTTTCTCCTCCCTGTAGGCTAGAAACAGGGCCTCTCTGCAGAAATGCTTGTCATACAGATCTCATTAGAAATCAATGGAAAATATTCTATGAGACTCAGTGGGAGCTGAATTGATCCACAGGTTTATTTTTGGCTCCACTGGAGATGTTCAAGAGGCAAGTAGCTGGCTGATGGAACAGCTGCTTGATGTGAATAGTCCCCAGTGAAATATTCCAGTGTAGAACTGGGGTGGCTCCCAACCTCTGCAGGGCGCCAGCTTCTGCTCCTTGGGGAAAGCCTCCAGCCCCACCTCACCTCACAAAGAGACAGGAATGCAAGACAGAGGGAAGAAATTAGCAGCAGCCTTAATAATGTCAACTGGCAAGAACAGTGACATAGCTAGGAAGGTATTGCTCAACATTGCACAATACCTCTCATAAAAATAAATAGATCAAAACCACAGAGAATTAAAGCAAGAAGAAGGAAGGTGAATTTCCTCTTCTGCTGCAGCCAAAAGATTATGCAGCCATTCCAAAGCTGGAGGCTCTGTGCATTTGCAAGAAAAGCAACTGTAGTTCATGCCATGACAGTTGGGAAACAGCTCCCCAGGCACTGGCAGGGAACTGTCTTCTTAAAACACTTGGTCAGAGCTCTGAATGCAGCCTGTCCTTTGGAAGTCTGAGTGAGGAGTGGCTTTCTCATCTTCTCAGCCTCAAGTACCAAGAAGATCGGGTGCTGACCTGTGATGGGGCAGTGCCATGGGTCCTCTGGCTGAGCTCTGCAAGCTCCTGAAGGGTCTAATCCACACCAGCCCAGTGAGGGTCAGGGACACAACTGGAGTAAGTGAGGAATTTCAGCACTGGGAGGGGACAATTTAAAGTTTATTGAATTGCTGAGCATGGCATTTTTGTGAAGTTTATGCTTTAGCTGGAGGTATGAGAGAGAACTCTTAAAAAATATAAATCAGGTATAGCTGTGTTTTAATGTTATCAATGAATGTTTGCCTAAAAGTTTTAAAGAAACTCCTAGCATTAAAACCATACCTAGAGACTTGAAAACCCTAAGTGTACCCAGGACAAATTTTAAAACTGTATGCACTCACACTCTGAGAGGGGTTTTTCTTTGGATGACAAATCAAATCAGAAGCTGTGCTGCAGGCACAAGAGTTAGTTTTCAGGAGCCAGAAAACACAGGCCTCAGGCTTCTCCTATCAGTCTTACTAAAGCTACCCTTTTTCTCTGCCACCTAGTTGTCACCTTCAGTTCCTTACAATGTGAGCTATTGGTACAGGGAAGGAGGAGTGAAGGGGTTCTCTGTTACTCCTCTGACTAATGCTACACTCCAAAGAAGTGTGTTTGTTCCCTCACCTCTTGTCAGCTCTGGCTAAGGCCACTGATACTCCATTAGGTGCCTAACAGATCCAAACTGACAAATACAGTTCTGTTCCCATATACAACTATATGTTTTGTTTCCTTCAATTAATTTGTAATAAGAAACAAAGTTAATGCTATAGGTCATGTGCAGTCTGCTACATATTTTTGTGTGGCATATATTGGACAATATTATTTTTGTTTTGGCATCCTCACCAAACTTTCTTTATTAATCTTGCTTTCAGAGGAGCAGGCTCCTGCTGGGTGAGAAAAGGAGAACAGGAACAGCAAATATGGGGAGATTTTTCTTATGTATAGCCTAGTAATCTCTGAAAAGCCTAATAACCGAGCTTCCATCAGAATTGCTCACATAAAAGCCAACACTGGTCTGCAGAAGTAAAGTACAGTTCAGTTAGAGCTAAAGGTCAAGGCAGCCAGGGAAGCACAGATTTACATCACCGCCTTCCAACAGCACAGCTGCATCAAATTGCTCTCTTCAGAGCAGGAAGGACTGGAAGCTTGATTACAAGTGCAAGAGAGACAGGGAAACACAGTCTCATCTGTACATTGTGTATGAGATCTCTTTTTCCCCTCAGAGAAATTATTAGTGGAAGAAACTGCTGCACACAGGAGAGGTCCTAGTCCTCTGCAAACAGGTCTGGCTGTTTGTTTGTCAATATGATTGTGCAAAATAGACTGTGTTTTAAGAAAATGGTGAACTAGAGGCAAAACAATTTTATTTTTGTGCATGAAGGATCAAGTGTGTCATCCATCTTTCAGACAACAATTGGGAATAATTTACACATAATATTTCAGGATCTTGTCCCTCCAACCTCTGTCTTGCCTGAGCTGATTCCTACATTTGCATATTGATAAAATAACTTTAATTGGACCTTGTACAGGTGGATGTCCTAGCTGGTAGGACAACAGGTTCAGGACCTTTGTGGTTTTTTTCCTAACAAACTCTAACATCTACTTCACATAAAATTATTTTTTAATTATTTTTTAATTAATTAATTCTTTACCATTGATTTTCCATTTTAAGACTGTATCATAAAGGTATTTCAAAAGTACTGAACTAAATATTATTTATTTTTTTTTATTCATTTTTGCATTATTTTAAATGCAAAATATTTCACTGGCATAATCAAACTGAATTTGGGCAGTTGACTATGACTTCATTTTCATTAGCCATTGTTTCTTCGTATTGTTATTATATTTTTGTTATATTTTTGAGTAGTTGCCTAAGATTTCATTGTTTGTGCAGCTTCTGAGAATGAATAAGAACAGAAGGTTAAAAATGAACTTTAGAAAATCAACAACCCAACAAAATATAGGGGCACATTAAAATGGACAGTCTCAAAAATTTTTGTATACCTCTCAGGTATCAGATAATTTCAAATGTTTTTCTTATCTTTTCCTTCTTCCTCTTCCTCTTCCCTTCCCTTCCCTCCCCTGAGAAGGATGTGACATCTGTTAACAGGGAAGCCCATGGAGCTCCAGCTAGGTCATGACTAAACACAAACCTAAGACTAAGACATCTCAGCTTTTCGATTGGAGTGGGGACATAAGCGAAGTGCCATGCCAGAGCACCATGACTAGCACCTCATTTCACTCTGTATTGATCTTACAGGCTGTGATACTTGCTCTCATACAGTTAATGAATATTTAAATTAGCTGACTTTTTAACAGTTTACACTGAAAGTATTTTGCGAGCATTCAACACTCTTCCCCATGCTCCTTTTTTGTTTTGTTTTGGTTTTGTTTGTTTGTTTTATAATCCCATGCCTTTACTATGTCCTGATAGTATTTCTCCTATAAAGATGCAGAATTTGCCAGGGCAAAAGAGTTTATTGCTGTGAGCTGGCTATGTTCAGCAGAGGTCTGCACAGTACACCACTGTACTTCACGTACTATAAGCCTTTTAGAGTGGAAATTTACTGCGGTATCTCACCTTGAGAAGAGAACCAAAACAAACTTACCAGAACAGTAATTTAAAGACTGAACTTTAAAAAGAGGGAAGAGAAATAAACCTCCTACCACTCCTCTTAAATGGTCAGGAACACGTGAAAATCGATAAGCTGACCCCTTTCTTCCTTTTTTACTTAAAATAAAAGTCCAGCCGCAGCTTTGTGCGATGGCGTTTAGCCAGGAGCTGCAGTGGGAAGGGTGAGCAGTGTGTGCTGGGCTGGGGGCAGACCCACCCTGGAGGGCAGTGGGCTGCACCCAGCACCTCTGAGTGGCACAGCCAGCCAGGGTTCCTGAGGCCACCAGCTCCGTCCTGCCCTCTCCGGGTGCCCAGCT
The DNA here is from genome assembly GCF_030490865.1 of Poecile atricapillus. Classification (NCBI taxonomy): domain Eukaryota; kingdom Metazoa; phylum Chordata; class Aves; order Passeriformes; family Paridae; genus Poecile; species Poecile atricapillus. The sequence goes on from NC_081251.1 coordinate 14,059,492, forward strand.
GCTGGCACTCCTTGCTTACCTGAAGCATGGGCAGGCGTAGCTGGAGCTCCCTCGCTGGCTCTGTGGAGCAATTCTGAGCAAGGGAAACACGATCTGCGAGGTGGAATTTCCTGCCTGCTGCACAGACTTGCTTTATACATAGATTTTAATGCAATGTTGAATAAAATTTCCTAAAGCCTCCATTTTCTGATCTCTTTTTTAAAAATTATATACATAAGAAGAAATCCAAGATATCCAAGAAGTCCCACTGCAAGATTTGGAGCTTGTCTCTATTACACAAAGTACCAGTAGTCTATCCAAAAAACATAACGTGGAGCTGCCACCTTCACAAAGTCTGGAGAGTTTGTCAAAGAACAGATCACAGCTGGCCCTGCTATGGAGTTAAAGCAAAAGTGTTCTCCTAACAAGAGATATTGAAGTGGGGGTAAGAAGCAGAGGTTTATGGTTTACAAAAAGGAAACTGCAGAACTCAGGAGCAGCCTGGCCAACTGAGAAGACCATAAAGTAATCTTGTCAATTGGGAAGGGGACTGTGCTGCACTGGCATGTCCCTGTGTGGAAATAGAGGTTTCCCTGAGCTTGGATGATCTTGAACAGAGTTATTCATTCATGGCTGAGTGTGTATGGCCAGACCTGTACATTTGCCAGCAACTGTTTTTAAACAATTTTCTTAATAAATAATTCACTGACATTGAAACTATCCTCAAGAACATAGCAATAGTGATGCAAGTCATCAGGAGTCATGTGCCAGTTTTGGAACAGTATCTCTGGATGAAATATTAGAGAATGAGACTTCTGAATATGGTTAGCCAGTGTAAAGTGCATTTTCTGAGATATATAAGAACAAAATCACCAAATCCAAAGGGAAGTCTGAAGTTAAGCTTCTGTGTCACAGAAAATTGAAATATTTGCCAATATGGGAATTACTCCCTTGAGGAAAAATTGTGCAGAAGTGGTTTTTGGTCCAGCCTAAACCTGGACATTAAAAATAAAATAAAATAAAATAAAATAAAATAAAATAAAATAAAATAAAATAAAATAAAATAAAATAAAATAAAATAAAAATTAATAAAAATAAATAACAAGTTTGGGACCGATAGGGAGTTGTTTTTCTACTCAGTTCAGCTGTATGTAGTACAGCTATGCATGTGTATGTATCAGTTATGCACTGCCAGTGCATACTATGGAGACTGCATGTGAAAAGCATCCTTCTACCAGTCTTACTAAGTAAACAGAAGCAAATGATGAGATTTCATATTTTAGAAAAACTTACAAGGCTGTTTCCTTATTCCTCCTTTTTCCCTAGAAGTTATTAAAGCCTGAAGCATTAGATCTGGGCAGAGCACTGTGGCTCAGCCCAGCAAGTACCTTCTTGATATGCTGCAAATTCTATGTGAGTCTGACAGAAATACCTCTTGAATCCCTCTGTAGCTTGTATATTACCCAAGTTGTTTTGGTTTTTTTTTCATTGCAAGATTGATAGAAAGTATTTTGATTAAACCAACACTTGTGCAAGAAAGAACTGGAAAGCTGCTATTTAAGAGGAAAATGAATGGCCTATAAAGGTTTCTATTGAAATGCATGTTACTGTGGCTCTGGGTATTGCTTTTTTGAAAGGAAAGGTAAAATAAAATTTTACGCATATTTTTAGCTGCTCCCATGAATTAATGTCCACATGTAAGACCAAGGTGTTAACAGTCACAAAACAGAGGAGCAGTTCACACCTTTAGGAAGCTGACATGGTCTATGGTACCTTTCTGAGAACAAAGATGTGGGTTTGGGTTTGTTAAATACTTTTATTCAGAAACCTGAATGAGTGAACCTTTTAAAAGAAATCTACTGAGAGAAACAGCAAGCTAACTTTCCTCATAGGGCAACAGGAAAATGGCTGCTTTAATAAGAAGCAAACATAAACCATTTATTATGTTCTTTCATGTCTTTATATTTTTCCTGAATACCAAAAATTACTTAAAAACTGTTTCCTGAAGTAAAAGAAAATGTGACATCAGAAGCATCATTCTCATTTCTGCTAAAAGCAGCAGCTGTTGGCATGATGTTGGCATTTCTTAAATTTATGTTCCGTTCTGTTGATAGCACTGAGGAAAAGGATTATTTTCAAATAGTAAGGGAGAAAATGTAGTGCTACTGTTGTTTATGAGTCTCACAAACAGTGGTTAGTGCAAGTAGTCTGTGCCTTGGCTTGTTATTGCCACTGGGAGGCTGTGGTATAACTGTGTTGGGAGAAGGATTACTCCAAACCATAATGGATTCCTGGTGGAAAGCTGGACATTATGTAAGGAGTGAGAATTGGGCTCAAATATGTAACAGAGAGAACTTAGATTATAAACAGTATATAACCAGTGCAAACATTAGAAATGAAAGATATTTAAAAAAAAAATAGAATATTCAGTTTGTATAAAGCTGAGCTCAATAATAGTAATAAGAAGGTGTTCTTTATTAGAGCATTTTATACACTGGTTGTACAGAAGATATACTTGTTTGTTCTCTGGTTAGTTCTTCTGGATGTTTGGTTTGCTTAGTTTGATTCTTTAGGACAGGGTTTATGGGATTTATTGCCCCAGAATCTGAATTCCCTGGAGGTAAAGAAAGGGAGACACTGAATCCCCTATTAGAGCTGGAAGGATTGTTAATATTGTCCACTTCCTATTAGTACTGCTTCTGCCTGCCAAACAAGGGATCCTCTAAGTCATGCCTTTGGGTAAGACAGTAAAAAGAGAAGAAATAATAGTTTTGTTTTGAGCTCTGGATCCTGGAGCATCACTGTGCTGTCCTGCTCCCCAGGGACTGCTGTGGAGCAGAGGGATGTTGTGCAACCATCAGCCTCCACTGCTGCAGGAGGACTGCTCACTTCCAAACCATCAGGAACTGCTTTTTCCTCAGCTTATTTCCTTAGTAAATTAAATTGTAATTGTGGTTGACAGATGGATGGCAGCATTTATATTTCCCTACTTACATTCATAACTATACGTTGGTCCAGCTCTAGGGCTGTGGCTGGGCAGCAAGCAAGAAACTTCCTTCCTGCTGTATCCTGGATGCTTGCTCTGGAGAAGGTGAAATCCCTGCAATAGGGACTGGGCTAGACAAAGGCATAGGAACCTGGTCAGCAGGGAGAAGCCTGCAGTAATGGGGAATGCCCCTGTCCTTTGACCTGCCTGCAGTGCTACAGGAAACCCCTGAGAAGAACAAGAAGCAGACTTCACTGCAGAGGTGACAGAGGGAACCCATTCCTATGGGCCAGGAAGGGACTGGGTAATTTATTAGATCTTTGGAAACTACTGAAACTGGTGGATCAAGCAAAGACTGTCCTCTCCAGCTATCTTCTCCAGATAGCTGGAGAGGACACTTACTTTTGAGTCTTTCTTTTGTTAAATATCCCATGTCTCAAGGGTTGTTTGTGGTCTTAAAGTATATCTGTTGCAACTGGATGTCCTCTTGGGTGCCCTCTGGCAAGTCCAACAGGAGGACACACCACAGCATCACTAACACAGGAATCACTTCCAGCAGCTCAGAGCAAGGCATCACCTGTTAGCCAGATGTAGGACCTATCACGGAGGAGTGTGCTCCTTTATTTTTTAGCATCAACAAGCTTTCTCTGAAGTGTCTTTAAATGTAGATGTAGACCATTTCTAAGTAGATTAACACACAAAAACAAGGTCAGGTGACTTTAAAACCCTGCTGTTGTGGAAAAAGTTCATGGGGAAAAAGTCTGAGGGAAGGGAGCAGTAAAATGTGTGAGGTGATATTTATCTTACTTAATAAAACTGAGCCTAGAAAAAAGTGGGAAGTAACTACTAGAAACAGGAAGATTTGGTGAGGAAGGAAATCACCTGTCCCTTGGGAAAGATAGCTGTTGGTTTATGCATTGTGTTTTATTTTGAACTTTGTTGATTCCACTGTTATGTAGTGTGTGGATGAAGACCCTGAAAGGATTCAAGAAGTGATGCTTTCCAGGGAGATTCAGAGAAGCTAGCAACCTAGAGAGACCATTCCTGCAGTAGCAGGAGCTCCGTTACCCTTCAAAAACTGAATTTATGCCCAGAAAGAACTGAAAACTGTGGCTTGGACAGATCAATAGAAAATAAGGTCACAGTGAATAAAGTTCTCAAAAGTTTCCAGCACTTACTTGCTCGAACCTCTCACTTGCCTGAGGCCTACTCCATCAGCATTTTCTCAGGATGGAGAAGCTGTGAGCAGCATACTGTAAGACAGTTCTGCTGTGATTAGATGTAAGGAAATACAGGGCTGCTGGTTGTCAAGGCACTGCTGGTATTTTAATTTGAAGTGTCACTCAGACTCCTTGAGTGGCTTTGCATTGATATTGAATAAATTGGAGAGGAATGAGTTTTGAGAACAGAGAGAAATTGCCCAGTGGGCTGGAAGAGGAAAGACTTCAGAAGCAGGCATTGGGTTTAGAGGACCCAGCCTGGCCTTGCTACCCTGAGCAGATTTACCTATCTGCAATGTCCCTCCCCCCCCACCTCCCTAAAACTATCCTTGTTGCACCAGTGAAATTGCCTGTGCAAGGACTGGCACAGTTTGATTCCCAATGAATCACATAAAAACTGATTTAATGAAGTGTCCCTTGATCTTACGTGTATTACTGAGGCAGGGTTTTTCCACTTGCCTGGGGCTTTCTGAAAAGGCTCAATTGCTTTTCCACCTGAATTCTTTTCTAGCTTATTCTCCTAGCATTGGTTTCTAATGAACATTTGACATTTATCCTCATATCTTTCCACTCTCAAATTCCTAACTTCCTCTATTTCCTGAGGTGAAATTTTATAATTTTCTTTATGAAGTATAAGAGAAAAAAAAAATAAAAAATAGAGAAATGCTCCAAGAGCTAGCAGCGTTTCTAATTCTTTCTATTATGACAATATGACAGATTCTTGCACTTCCCTGGCTCCCAGTGGAAATACCAGGCTCTGAGGAGACAGGAAGAGGGTTATAAAGACAGAAGGCATTTACTCTTAGCAGTGATTTTTCTAATGAGAGTTTTTAGTGGTGACATTAACAAACTGTTCTCCTGAAGAATTTCCTGGGGGCTTCAGTGTCACTCCATGCAGCATCAGCTAGGTGACAAGCTCTCACCACCACCCCACTCCCTGCAGAAACAGCATCCTCAGCAGGAGTGGTTCTGCACTCTCATTTTTGGCACAGAGATGGTGAATGCTGACTGAACTGAGCAGCACAACAGCTTTCTTATAGGTGTTTATTTACATCTTTTACTTGTTATTTTCAGTGCAGGGGACATTATAAAAGAAAGGAAAAAAAAAAGATAACTGCCCCATATTAAGGGATTTAAACATTTTTCCAGAGCTTAATTAAACTTCTAAATCTGTACTCTAGACAGTTCAGAATTTCAATAGGTAAGATGAAGTGTAGAGAAGTCAAGGGATTAATCCAAGGTCAGTGACAGAGTTAGAAGCAGCCCCCAGGAGGTTCACTCCACTCCTCTGCTGGCGGTAAATCATTGACAGTAATTCCAGTCTGGCCAGCAGATTTCCCCCAGTCTGAGACCAGGGAGAATAGGGAACTGGCTTTGAATCTCAGCTATCTTTGTTTGGTCAGCAGAAAGCCTTTAGGTCCTGATGATAATTTCTTTATGTAATTAATTATCTTAACCCTTTTTTATCACAACAACTAGGATAATGCTGATTTGGTTGAGGAAGCACAAAACAAGTCAATGCATATAAAGAATAGCTGGCTGTAGTAATGGGCCAACAGAGTGTCAATCTACCTGCCTGAAACTACATTGTAGGAGCTGCATCAGGAAAACAAATATCTAAATAAAAAGATACCAGGTTCAGATACTTGGAAAACCTGTTTGTAAAAACCAAGGGCCCCACAAATTTGGCATAAATCCTCTCACAACAGTCTGTGGTCTGTCCAGTTGTGAAATCAGCTAGACAGCCTGCGTCCTTACACAGGTGCATAGATCTGGCACAGACCCACTGCAGTAGCCCCACAAGTGTGTCCCAGCTTGCCCTGGGGACTGGGACACAGGCACAAGCTGGAGTCCTGCAGGAGATGATATTGTGGCTACTCCTTGGCACTTGAAATTTGGGACCTATCTATAATTTGAATTGTGGTATGCTTGGGTTTTTGTTAAAAGAGCTTCCAAATTCTATTTTGCTTTCTACCCGAAGGCAGTATCAGATCTTCAGAGTCTGAGAAACCCATTTTCCATCTTGCATGCTTGTGATGCTTATTATAAACCATACATTAAGAAGTGATTAAAATTTCACTACAGCAAGTATGTAAGTGTAAATCTGAATGATGCATGATTACTGTGAGCCAGCAGACATGTAGAAATAATTGGCCTTTAAAGTTCATTAGTCAGTTTTATTAGAAATAGTACATTTGCATGATGTTTGTAAATTTATGCACCAGCGGCCAAAAGTGATGACAGCATTCCACTGACTAGGCAAAGCAATTACAAAAAGCACATCCATTATTTGAAATGTCTATGCAAAACACTTGTTTTAATAATTGGTCATAGTGTTTCAGTCCTTGGAGTGAGAGCTGCTAAACTCTTTAGTTACAGCAAGTGGCATAGCCAGACAAAGTGCCCCAACATGCTCTATGATTGCTTCCAAATTGTTTTTATTGTTTATTCACCCCCACTCTCACTGTGTCTGAATTAGAAGTACAGAGCATCTGAATAGGATGCTGTTAGATTTACCTTTTCCTTTAGTGGCTGAAGAACGTCTCTGACTGTTGCTGTCCTCTATATGTGAATACAATGAAAACTGAAAGATAACTGGGGAGATTGTAGAGGTTATAATGCCATTAGTACTGATCTGTTTCTCTCCGGGCTTGATGAGAAGAGTAGTAGTGGAGGTAAAGAGGAAAACAGTTTAAGGATTAATCTGCATTACTTAGTGAGAGAAGCTAAACCCCATCCCCCTTGTATTTTCTTAGCTATTACTACTTTTTTTAATCTAGCACATCTACTTTTGAAATTCTAGAAAGTGACCAGAAATTTTTGGATCACTTAAAGAAGAGATTAAGGTCTATGTGTGATTACACTGAAGTGCTGCATGTCCGGGCTGCCTCCAGATAAGGACAGCTTCAGCATCTTTCCCACTTCCAGGTTATCTGTGATTCCCATTTAAGGAGCCACACACTTTGGGATACCAGAACTGATACATTACTGTCTGCTTGAATGTGTTTCCTAATCACTTGCTCCTCTCAGCTCCAGTGTGAGACAATTAACACACCATATGCTGTGCTCTCCATTAGCCAGTGCGTGTGACAGTGTTCCCAAACGCTGTGCCTGACAGAGCTCTGTGTGCTCATGCACAGCTGCATTAATAAAATCTGAGGAGGCAGGTGTGTGTATGTGCATATATAGATGTATGCAGGCGTGCGTGGCAGCCCAGTTATAGAAATGGTAAACACTCACAGCAGGAACAAACCGATGACGGGTGAACCGTAAATGGTTCAGTTAAGAGAAACTTATAGACTTGAAGGGTTCTTTGAAAGGGGATTATATGCTCCTAAGATTTCCATTATTTCACTGTAATGGAAAAGAAATCTTGCATTAGGTTAAGGGCCTAGTAGCATTCTGCTATGTGAAGAGAATATCTCACATTATCAAATCAAATACAGCCCTTCCAGTTAAATTGCTTCATTGCTTATATTCATTAAAATTTGAACTTTAGCACAGAAAACTTCCAACAGCTGGAAACCTGAGCTTCAAGGGAAAATTCCTAAAATTGTGATAATAGCAAAAATATGGGAACTACTGCTCTGTGCTACATTTTGTTCCCTTCCTGCCATGTAATCCATGGTTTAATTCTCAGGTAGACTGTAAAAGGTAATAGTTGTGCCAGGCATAAATGCCACCTGGCTGCACTGCACTGCACTCAGCCAGCCAATTGAGTAAAGTGCTGTAAGCCACATGGCATCCAAAAAGCTACCTCTCTTACTTGGAGTGCTCACCTTTAAAGTAGCTTCTTGTCCATTGGTGCCTTGACTAATGAAGAGATTAGAAATTCTATACTCAGAGGGTGGAATAGTTTCTCCAGAGAAATACTGAATGCCCTTACTTGGAAGTGTTCAAGACCAGGTTCAATGGCATTCTGAAGAAGATTCCCTGGCAATGGACAGGGGGCTTGGAACTAGAGGATCTTTAAGGTCCTTTCCAACCTTAACCATTCTGTAATTCCAAAGCACTCTGCAGTGCATGCTGCAGTGGCTCTCCCAGCATCAAGGACACTTCTATGTCCATGTCACCTTCTGAGCTGTGTTTTATGTTTCTATATGCCCTATAAAGTGGGATTTTTTGCCTTCTGAGCAAACATGTTAGGAGTATCTGATATCAGAGGTGCTTTTAGTTTGTCAAATTAGCCAAAACTAAACTCACTTGAGGTTAAGGATTGTATATTTTAAAAATAAATAAATAAACAGAAACTCCCTTTAGGAGTCCCTTCTCCCAATGGGAAGTCACTTTTCAGTACAAGGGTGAAGTTTTCAGTTTAAGAGTCATCCTGATCTTCTCAAGTAAAATCTGATCTTCTTGAGTCTTCTTCCCAGTCTAACTACTGCTTAGTCACGAATGCTCCAGGTGACAAACTGGTTTCAGTGCCCAGTGTAGAGAAATGATGGAAATATCTTGGGCTGAGTGATCCAGTACTGACAGACCACAGTGCGGGCAGCTGCACTGTGCTGCCTGCAGTGCATTTTGGATAAGCAGGCTTGATAAACTGATGCTTAAACTTGATGACCATTCATTTAATAACTAGGTGGGGTACAGAAAATGAATGCTGTCTCTTTTGCAAAAGGAAACAGTTTACTTGGGCATGAGCCACGACTGTTGTGGCTAAAGGATGACATTACACATTACTGTACATTTTGTGTTTTCACCACAAGGGAACAGATGAGTATCTGAGCAAACACAAACACAGCTGAAAAATGCAGGCTTTCATTTCAGATGCTTCAAGTGTATTCACTGGGTAATGATCACAAGCAAGGAAAATCTGCCTTTTTTACCTTACAAAGTTTTCCAGAAGCATGGCGTTGTTTTAATTGCATGAAGGCACTTATCATAGGAAAAGATTGATACAGATACAGTGAATCATTTTAGGCTGATGTTGAAGTCATCATCTCTTAAGTTACTAACAAAATTGCCCTTGCAAAATTGCTATGGCTGTTTGTCTTTTTTGTCTTGCTTTTATAGTAGGCTGCTCGTCTCAATTCTCTCATGTAATAGGTGCTTTCTAATCTTGGCTTTTCAGTAGGGGGAAAAGACTGCTCTTCAGGTGAAGGATTTTGTCTTGTGAAAGCACAATGAACATCATAAGCTCATTTGTTGCATAGATAAATTTTTATCAGGCTTGAATTGAATTGATTTTCTGCCGTGTAGATGGTTGTTTGGGCATTCTTTGCTTTTATTTATTTATTTATTTATTTATTTTTGTTATGGTACACATTCTCTGAAAATTATCTTCAAGTAATACAAAAGATATAAGAAGAAAAGAGAGATTAAAGGGACATGCTTTATTATCCAAAGGTTAGACTGAATTTAGGATGATTTGTGAAGGCTGCATTTCATGGAAACCTTTTACATGCACTGATCTACTTAAAAAGGTTTTTCATGGAGCAGGTGCCACAGTTTAGGAATGACATTCCCCAATTTAGTAATCCCCCCTTCCTAAGTCTCCAAAACCAACACACCACTCACTCAGTCCCCCTGCCTTCCCCTTCACACTCCAGGTCTGGAGTTGAGAATTGGAGACACAGAAAGGTATAAATTACAGGTTGAGATAAGAACAATCTACTGGAAACAGCAACAAGATAAGAAAATGAACAGTAACATCTGCAATATTGATAACAAAAGTATACCAAAAAAAGAGGGTGATTTACACACAAAATGGTCACTGAGCCTGACCAGACATGGCACAATGTGGCCACAGCTGGTGGCACCTACTCTGACAGGTTCATCCACCACCCCTGCTCCTGAGTGGAAACCATGCCCCTTCTCAGAAATTACAAGGAGCTTTTCCTCTGGCTGTGACATAAAATGATATCAAACAACAGAACAGCCCCTCCTGCTGATCTGGGCCTGAACCAGGCCAACAGTTCATACACTGTGCCAGTAATAACTTACCAATGTAGTAGGATGTCTGGAAGGCAGAGCCAATACTTGTTAGTAGAAATATGAATAGTGAAGCAGCCCATTAAATTCTATTTTCGGTGAAATTTCTGTTTAGGCCACTAGTTGTAGTATTCCTGATAGATTTGGATTGTGCATTTGCTGTTCAGAAGAAAAGCTTTTTCTCTTCATGCAGTCTTCAGCACACTTTATTTCCTGCCATGTAATAATGACATCCTAAAATACATCATTAATCTGGATGGATACTAATCTTTCCCAGAGAACCATCTCTTCTCCAACCACAGCTAGCAAAGAAAGGACCTTCATTTACTGCTATCATCCCAGGTTAAAGGAGCTTTTAATGTCTCTATTCACGGTTGCTCTGTGAAGACTGTCAGGAATTTTCAAAGCTGTAAGCTGCTTTACCTTTACTTGTCAAATTTGAAATAAACACACAAATCTTTTTTAGTGAGTTTGTTGTGATTTTTTCAAATGAAACCTTTGTATGTACTACATTCCCAGCTGCCTTAATCACAACTGTTGGGCAGGCAGTCACTGTGTGTCTTGCCTGCAACCTTTTTGTAGCGCCACACTGTGTGTCAGTTCACCATGTCCTGGCCAAGGCCGTTAGGTCAATTGATGGCACTGCCAGACCTAAAATAAAACAGCCACCCTGCAACTTGGCTTTTGCAGAGAAAACCAAAGCACAGGCAATTTGTTTTTCTTTTCTAAAGACTTTAATTTGAGGTGGGAGTCTGAGGAGAAGAGGTGGGTTGAAAGGAGGAAGTGGGCGGATGTATGTCCAAATCCAGAGCCTGGATCTTACTGGCATCTTGCAGCAGGGAGAGCATCTTTCTTCCTGGCAGGTCCACCCTTGATCTCACTAGAACCAAGTCCAAAGATATTTCAAGCTTGTACCACAGTACTTCATCCTAATGTTATGCAGATTCTTTTTTTTTTCTTTTCTTTGTTTATAGTAATTGCACACACACAAAAACCTCATCATTGTTTCAGATTTTTTCTTCTTAAATTCCTGCACTCTTGTCCAGAAAATCCTATAGAGCAGAATGCAAACCTCTGGGCCTCATTCCAGACTGGCAGCCTGGTTTTAAAAGGGTGAAGGAAAGGGTTTTTAAAAACTTCAGTAAACAGTTACTCTAGTTAATAGTCTGAGTCTTGATTATTCACCCCACTGTGAGCTACACTGTTTTTTGGGAGAGTTTTACTATATCCAGTCTGAAGGCAGGAGGTTATGTTTCTGCTGAACTCAACAAAAGGTGGATTGTGCACTTGTAGTACAGTTGCTTTGAATAGAATCTGGACCCATATGTTGAAACTGTTCTGGTCTCTAATTAAAGACTAGTATCTCTGCACTGCACACTGAGTTATTTTGAGGCAGTGAGAATGCCACAGCAGGGAGTGTACTTGGAGAGTTGGTACTGAAGGCCTTGTTACACCCTGCATTAAAGATATGTGAGTAACTGTGAAAGCTTCAACTTCACCTGAAACTGTTCCTTTCTGCTCCTTTATTTTTTATTTTTTTTTTTAAGGACAGGAAAACCCCCACAAAACAAACCAAAAACCACCAACAAAACCCCACAAAAAAAGAAGCAAAATTTAAACCCCAAAGATTTTCAGTAATTACATCTTGTGTTGGGTTTGAAGCCTCTTTAACTTCTCATTGAATTAAACAAATAAAATGTAGGAACGAGGCTTTCAAAAATATTTAGGTGCTGGTTACACAAGAGGAACTAATTGTGCTGATGCCTCTGGCTAAAGCAGGTGTCATTGGTTTGTATTTTCTGTCTTCCAGAAAAATCTTTACCTTTCCTGATTTCCCTATCATTGCAGTCACTTGCACAGTCTTTCATGTGAATCATTTGAAAATAGGACCAATGTTAGAACAAGTAAAGATCTTCTGGTCTGACTTCCTTACTCCAACAAGCTACTTCAAGCCTTTAGGTCTCCAAAGGGCCAAATAAAAGAAAGATTTCATAGTTACATCCTCCAGAATATTTTAAATTTGAATCATGTGGAAATCGAACTTGTTTCCCTCTAGACAGTGAATGGGAGTCCAGTCAAGCCCAGTGCCAAATGCAGAGACTGCAGTGTACTTCATCACATGTACCTCTAAACATGACAAAGTTTTTGGGTCTCTCTATCAGACAGCTAATGCTACTTGAGATAAATAAAGGGATAAATAATTTGTTTCAACAGTGACGATCATGAAAAAAGACTGCATTTAATTTTAAATTTGTATTCATCATTACTCTATAAGTCTTCGGCTGTAACCAAGTCTTGCTGAATAGATTCAAGAATATTTCATTATTTAGCTTTATAGGAGCAAAATATCCTTTTTACAATAGGTCTGGCCTTCTTCCCATCTTCATTTAGAAAAGCTCAGTCAAAATCTTTATATAAGGCAAGTTGTTCTGTACTTGAATTACTTTGGCTGTTTTAGGTTAGGATGACATGGAGTAACATGCTATTTTTAAAGGCAGCCCCCCCTGTCAATGGTGCTTGCTCTGTAGGTTCACAGAGCAGTGGTGATGTGTGCCAGATCACCCATTAACAAACTTAAGAGGAAGATCTGCTCCAGTTGCAGTTGAAATATGTTCTACCACCTTATGGGGACATCAGGTTCAGACTAATCCTTCAGACACCTTCAAATCACATGAGAGTTAAGGACAATTTAGTAAATCTTGAATTTAGTTTTGAATAGATTATCAAAGAGATAGCGACACTAGTAAGAACTACTTTGATCTACTGACCCACTACTGTTGTGCTGAATTTCTCACCCTGTAGCCCTTGCCTTTGTGGTTCTCCTGTATATCTTCTGCAGTTTTCAGAGCACTTTTTAGTCTGCAGTCTTTTAGAAAGCAAGGCCAGCTGAGACAGAAGAGTGATACATAGGCTTACTTCATACTTGAAAGCAGGATTGGTCATACCTGTACAAAAGTGTCAACATTTGTTTAATCACTGTTTTGATCTGCATTTTTTAGTTGTTTGTTGTTTTTTTTAACTTGAACAGTAAGAAAGTTTCCACAATCTCATGCAGATAAGAAGCAAGGACACTAGAACTGTGTTTTGCATTCCTGTACTTGTCCTCCTTATCCTAGTTCTTTCTCCTTCTTTCATTATTCAGGACATTACACAGTCCTATTAATTATACTTGTCACTGTATTGTACTAAGAGCTTGTGATGAATTTTTATCCACTGCCTCACCAGGCTTCACTTTGTTTATCCCATTCTGCAAGCAGAGCATGCATAATGGGTATTTTATTAAAAGGGATCAAAGTTACCACACTGTGCGGGTACCTACATTTTCACTTTGTTCCCATTCCTCTTCTACACTTGATATTGTACTGTCAGTATACTTTTCCTGAAGAAACCCTTTTTACCAGCTACTAGATGTTTGACAAAAAGGTCAAACAGTATGTGACAGAGGACAAATCCATAGTTTATATTAAACACACACAGTCAAGGAATTTCAACTCATTACAGTCTTTAGGTTTCTTGGTTTAGAAAATTGCATTTCTTATAAAAGAACTAGCAGAATTTTTTTTTATAAAAATGCTAATTTTTATAGGGTTTTTTTGCAGTATACCAAAGTTTACGAATTATCCTTAGGAGGCTATTAGAGGTCTGCTCCGGCTTGGAAGCATCACACAATGATGAGAAATCTGTCACCATTAGACAGCCTGAGTTTCCTGACTACGCACGGATTAAAACCTACATAAAGGAGAAATCACTTTTAAAATTAAAATACATTTTTCTTCTTCTACTTAAAAGGACTAAAGCTTAATCATCCATGTTTGTACAGATGTTTTAACACACTGATATTGTCCTTGTGAAAGAGAAATCTGGACTCTACAGTAGTAAAGCGCTCCATCTCTCATCTTCATCATTGCATCTGTAGGTAGTATAATCTGCCTGGAATAATATTGTTGTGTTGGGATTTTTTTGTGTTTGATATATTTTTTTAAATTTTAAGCTCTGTAGATTGTTTACTAGTGTTCTGCTCTTCAGAGTTTTTCAGGCCTACCCTGTGTATCTCAATCTGACGACAGCAAGAAATGAAGATTCTATGTTCAGTCATGCACGTTTATTTTGTTTCATTTATGCAAGTTTATTTTGTTCTCTAAATTTTCACCAGAATTGTTCTGGTTTGAATGTTGTGTTTCTGGGACAGTTGTAAGATGGATTTAGATAGATAAATCAATGCTGAAGTCCATGATTTTGCAGTGTTGCTTTATTCTTCTCTCTTTTGCCATTTGAATCAAAAATTTGAACCTGGAAATAGTCAACCTCCTGGGATATTTAGGTTAGGTTGTGTTTGGGTTTATTTTTTCATAGACCTCTTCTGGTTTTCCATGACCTTACAATAATCACTGGAAGTGATACTGAATCATTTCTGCCTAAGTCTATAGTCAGGGAATAAAATTTAATTACAGGCAGCCATTCATAAATCTGTGGCTTCTTAACTGTATAAATTTCCCACAACAGAAAATTGTATCTTTCAAAAGAATATATGGTCATATATTCTTTTCTGTGGTTCTGGTTTTGCTTGAAAATATTACTGGTGTATACAGAAGGTACCGTGGTCCCATTTCAGCAAGCTGCTTGTTCGAGGTGTGTGGTACTTATCAGAGAAATGGATGGCATTTCTCGGAATAAGGCTGCGTGCTGATGCATACTTAAATGTGTTGCTGAATTAGGGCCTCAGGAGACAAGGTCATGCTTAAAGGATTTTCCATTGCAACCTAAATAGTTGATAAACACAATGGTGAGGGAGGAATGTGACTCAGTGAACAGCCATCTGGGCAGATAACTTGAATGCTTAGGAAGAGGAGGGATGGAACTAATAAGCTAATTTGCTAAAAGCTCTTCTTAGGTATCTTCTGTTTGTGAATCATATGTGGGGATCTGAGCTTTGAAAAGATGATTCAGAGAAGATGGTAGATTTGATGTACCCTGGATGAACTCCCTGGAAATATTTCAAGTCCTGCTTCATGGATTCTCTTAGTGGTAGGTCTACGCAAAAAAAAAGCAGGGCTAAGCAGTAGCCTGACACCTATTGTAATGAGATTTGTGGAAAGAATACAGCTTTCTTTCAGAGAGAAGGTAGGAAAATGAGGGTCAAGATCCCAAAATAAAAAATATAGAACCAAATGTTAAATGACTTAAAACAAAAGTCAGCACTGGGAAGCACATCCTTTAGAGCACCCCACCTTGAAGGCGTCACAGGAGCCTTTGGATACTGCCCCAACAGGGCTCAACACAGCTGAGATTCTTCCTAGAAAGCTTCCTCCTCCTGGCACTGTCCCAGCTGTTTGGCTGCAGCCACGGGCAGGTCAACCAGGACTCTCTACCTCCTAGGAGCAGGTGCTGAGTTAGAGGACAACTTGCCTGGATCTAGTGAAAGTGTTCTTTTGTACTCGGCACAGCCCCGTGAGAGCATGGTCTGACCTGCCAGGGGCACAGGGTGAAGTGGCAGCTGCTTTCAAAAACCCTCCAGGAATAAGCAACTTTCTCCCTGGTGCTATTGAGAAGAGCACAACATGCAATTTGTAGGACACATAGGACTATTTTCACTACAATTTATCTTGAGTAGAAGAGTAAATACTTTGCTTTGGGCTGCAGAAGCACCTCATTCATGTGCTAAAAAGGCAGTTCAGCCGCAGATTGAATACCTGCATACAAAGAGACAAAGTGGAGGCATTGGACATGAGCTCTCCATAATACTTTTCTGTTTATGCTGGGCATAGACACTGCTGTACTAAAAAAAAAAAAGGAGGAGCCCAAGTCTAAATTTACTGAAGGCATCAAAAACATAGTGAAGTAGTAAGTTAACTATATAGCTAGCAGGAACCGTAAAGATCTCCTTAGAATATTGAAAAAAAAACCCCAAAAACATTAGAATACAATAATATGAAAATATTCTAGCCTTTTTCTTTTCCTCTACCTTGTCACATCTGCCCCAAAGTTTGGATATTCAAAAGTGAAGCTAAAAATGGCAGAATTTTTGCAAGCATTAGTAATCCAATTTGCTTTTAGGGATGATCAGTTCCATCAATGCTTCCCTGAAGACACAGTACTAAACACCTGGGCTGTTTGTTTAGTTTGTTTTTATTTGTTTTGTTTTGTTTAACTATGCTGATAAAATACTGATTCAGATATACTTGGATATCTATATAATTTTGTATGTATGTAAAATGCCCAGACCTTTACTGGAAATACTGCAAATGAGATTCTAGATGTTAAGTAGGAGAGGCCAAGCTGAAATGTGAAATCCAGCTTGCATTGGAAGCTTGCTTTTGTTGGAAGTACCTGGGACCTCCCAGAGCGAAAGAGTTAGTTAAACATTAGCCATTCAGATACTAAGGACAGCTAAAAATATCTTGACTGTAATAACTGATGAAGAAACAGCACATTTCAACTGTTGACATATTGCATAACATATGTTAAAGACAGTATTTCATTTTCACAGGTAACTGGAATCACCACTTTCTAATTAAGAGCTTATCTGTTAAACTACTTACTCTGAATATTTTTCCTGTTTCAGGGTACTTTGCTGCTCTCATGGTAAATGCATTATACATAATTCTCCTCATTTCTATACCAGTTCTATTTGAAGCTACCATTATAATTTCTTGTAAAAAGCTAGACTGTTCCCCTTACAGATCTATAGATTCTTCTTCTGTTTTGTTTTGTCAAAGTGTTCTTAAAATCTTGGAAGTTTATAATGCTTAATTTGTAAAGGTTAGTGCAACCTGTGCAGACAATTAAATAAATTTATGGCCATAATCTGCTTCTCCTCCTTCTCTTCAAGTACAGGAGATTCCAGTAAATAGGTTTAGAAAAGAAAGGAAAATAAATGAGGTGCTAAATTTTACTGGCATTTCTTGTCCTCCATTGTAGAACATTCTTCAATCTTATTCTTTCTTTGATCACCTTTCACCCCAACACAAAGGAGAATAGAGATCTCTGAAAACTTGTCATGATTTTATAGGTAAGGAACTTAAATTTAGTCTTATGCAAATTCTTGTGACAAAAAGGTCACCAGGTGGCAGATGACTGGTCTGGGGACATATTAGTTTGAGGAGAAGAAAAGTTATGTCCCTGAAAACTTCCACTGTCTTGTAATGACTCCAGCTATTTTTAGCTTCCTTAGCTAGTTTTATCTCAGGGAAAACATCTGCAATGAGAGCTTATACATTATGTAAGGTACCATGAGGATTTGAATGAGCTAGTCTTAATAAACACTTCTACAGGACTTCACGTGCTGTTTAACTGAGTTGCAGCATTTCTCATCAGAAACAGCTTGATTTCAGAGGTGAAAAGGTGACTCGCTAATGTAAGACCCTTGGTAAGGAACCCATCCTTTCTGTTTCAAATGTGTGTCATTTTGTTCTGCCTGAAAAGAACTAGAGTTTTTTTACTATGTGAATTACTGAAAAAAGCAAGGGGGTGGGAGTTCAGAAACCAGTAAAAATAAGAAGTAAATTACTTTCTGTGTGCTAAACCAAATTTTATACTTGGAGTTGACTTCTTTCTTTGTAATACTACAAAGGCTCTATTGAAATCATTGTAGAAGCCTGCATTTCAGGGTTGTTTGCAAATGGGTTGGGTTTGGTTTTTTTCAGTGCAAATGCTTCCAAGCATGCTACTTCTATCTCAGTGCTGATGCTAGCTCCACACAAATAACTTACTGTCTTTCTGCTTTGCTTTTGATCTGAAGAAAGGGTTGTTTCACACCGAAAGATGCTGACTTCCGTTCTTGGTAATCAGAGTGGAACAGGTGTTCCTTCTTCCCACAGATTGCAGGTGTTCTCCTGGGTAGCTTTCTAAAATCATTTTGATGTCTCCCTGAGTGATGTTCAGACAGCTAAAGTGAGTAATTTTGCAGCAGACTCTGTGTTAACTGGACTGAAGTACACCTTGGCTGAGCCTGCGTGAATGAAATCGATACCCTTACGAGACCTAATTTTTGGTTGTAATATTGTCAAAACCCCTGACTTAAGACATTGTCCCCAAATGATGTCAGCTGATAGTTTCCCAAGAGCTTTGTTATGGCAGTGACTTTTTCCTTCTCAGCCTCTATAGAGAGAATTAAAAGAAGTTTAAAGGCATTAGTCCAGATTTAGCACTTTCTGTTGAAGGTGCAGCAAGTGTGAAGCAAAGCTGAGCAGAAAACAGGCCTTCATCTTGGCTTATTAAGGAATGTTAAGAGGACAGTAATTCTATTTCTGATTTATCAACTTTTTTACTATTCTGTATGTCTATAAGAGGTTATACATTTACCACACACTGAATATTGTTTTGCAGTGTACTGTATGAAACATTCATCCAAACACACACAAAAAAGTTTTACAATAAAACAAGTTAAATAATTTACTTTGCGTGCTTCTTAGGTAGCAAATTTTTATGAGAAAAGATGGACATACATTCTGTTAATAAAGAAGAGGTATTTACATGGAAATATACATTAAAGAAAGAATATGTGACAGTGCAAGATTCAGTGGGGAGTGGAGCTTTGTTTTGAGGGATTGTTGCAAATAGTTGTACAATCAGAAGCAAATCAGAGATCATAAATAGATATTGATAGATATAAAAAATTTTCTTAAGTTATTTTGAGATGGTATGTATTGTTGAAGGATGCTGTAAGAATGTGCAAAATAATTAAAACACTTTTGGGACTATTTAATAAAACTGAATAATTTTCTTGTATATCTCATACAAGGATTAAAGATTTTATAAGGAACAGTAAAATGTGACAAAAATTAAAAATAATAATAGTCTTATCAAGACTGAAATGTATAGGAAAATCTAACATTGCTGGGTTTTTACCTCAGAACATTACACTTGAAAAGTCTGGTTGCATAACAGATTGTTACATGCTCTGGTCAGCTGACATCTCCACTCCTCTCCTCCTCTCCTCTCCCTAGCAATGCAAACTGCAGAAGATCCAGTCTCAACTATTCTCAATTTTAACCTGTTTCTCACTTCCCCTAAAATTCTAACAGCTTTGAGACTCACTGCAGCTGAGGCCTCCTCGAGATCCATGAACTAGGGTGCTGTACCTTATTTTGTTTCCCGACCTAGTTGGGTAGGTGTTCACTGATCATACACACCGTCCTGGTCTCTACAGATGCACCAGGTGGAGGAAGTGGTGGAAGCTCCTTTTTAACTCCAAGGTGAGAAAAACCAGAGCAGTCTTCTGAGAGGCTGCACATACAGAATAGGACACAGTGACTTTCTACAGGTGATCTTGCTATCTCAGGTTGTGTTATGTACAGCAAAGTCTAAATTTGTCTTCAGTTTACTGGGATAGGTATCCGCTTCAGGATGATTGAAATTTCTCTCTAAACATTATTGATTATATCAGAACTTTAGAAACAGGTTCAAGAGTAGACATTTGAGCCATCAGAATTTGGAACTGAGTTACTCTCCCAGAATTTACATGTTCTATAGGGTCCAGAGCTGAGAGTCAGCCTTTGTTTTCCCATGGCTGTCCTTACAGCTGATTTTTGAGTGCTTTTTGTCACTATCCAGTGTCTTTTGCTGTAATGAATATTTTGCTGTTCAACCCAAGGTGAAAGAACTTAAAAAGAACTTACTGAAACAAGCATTCACTTCACCCAGCTTTCCTATACCTCTTGAACAAAAATGCAGTTTTCCATATGGAGGTTTCATAGCTACCTCTAAGACAGAAAGAACCTTAAACTAGACCCCTCACACAATAGAGAATAAAAAAGAGGATCATCTTTCCTTCAGGAAATGTTCTACATGGAGTCTGATCCAGTTGGCATTATCTAAACTTGGGGCTGTACCTACCAGGAACAATATGTAGACAAGAGGTGATAAACTGTTAAGGACTGGGACAATCTCAGCCACAGAAATAGATGTTAAGGTGACTTGGATGCAACAACTGAAATGTGCTTCCTACTCATTGTTTTTTTCAACTGTAAAGGCCATCATTTGGGCAGACTGGCAAGGAATCAGGAGGATGAAGAATGGTTTTGTTGCCAAAATGGGTCCTTAAATTTGGTAAGTAGACCAGTGGAGGTCTCTTGATTTTTTCTTCTTCTTTTTTTTTTTTTTTTCCCCTCAATTAGTCAAAGGATGTCAAATGTTACCAATGGTTGCGAAACCAGTTAGAGATAAAAATTATTATAATAGAAGAATCTGTTATCAATTTAGATAGTGCTTTTCACAGTGTACTGAGCAGAAGCAGAGTTCATACACATGAAAAATATGCAGAATTTCCTTTTATTGTGATGTTAAATCCATCTTTCCAGTGCTGAGGTTCTTCACAGCATGCTGGATTAAGGTCAACGAGAGTGCTATTCATTCTGCTCTGGGCCACAAGATGGAATACGGTGGTCAGACCATCGAGTTCTGTGAAGAGCAATTTGTCATCACTGATTTTCTTAAGATAGCATGCCTATAAAACTAATATCTAACTGATTATACTGAACTTAGCGATGACTCTTCAGTACAAAAAGACATTTTTGTAATAGGCCTTTTCTATACAAATGCTATTTCTAAGAAATGCTTAATTGTCAAGGCATGTGCATGGATTCTGCCATTGACATCTTTACCTCCTTTTCCCTCCCCCATGGTGTTCATAATGTGGGAAGCATAAGATTCCTCCACAGTTATTAAGAAACATGCATTAGTAATAAAGAAATATAGAGAGCCCAGGCTGTGACTCTTGAATAGCTAGTTCTGTCACAGCTGAGATACCAGAGTGGTTTTTGTCTTTCTGTACTCCATAGGGTTATTTCAGGTTTCCACTGGTGTAGAGAGAATCTGGGTCACAGCTCAGCCATCTGTCTGTAGTTGACTTTTCCTCAGAAATTCTTTCTGCCTCATTTTAGTCTCTACCTATGACAGGAAAAGCAGCTAGAGCTGGGTAGGACACTTCCACAAAATTTATTTTCCTTCAAAAAATGCTGATGAGTTGAAACTGAAACTTTTTGTGGCCATTTGTTTTGACAAATATTGTTGACATTACTTCTTTGCTCTAAGGAGAGGTTTCTTGAGGTTTCTTTTCCAACCTGGCTAGTCCACAGTAGACTAGTGATTTGAGTGCTACCCTGAGGCCAGGGTCAGATCCCTGCTTGATGTGATTTGAAGCACAGACCTGAGGTCAGGTTAATTGAGGAGGCTTCATAAACTAGGTCCTTCTGCTCTCCTCCTAGAATAGGGTAGTCTCTGGGTGTTGTTTCATGGTTGTTGCAAGTTAAAGCTAAAGGTTAAATGTACTGATTTCTTCTACTAATATAAAGGTCAAAAAACAGGTTACAGAATATGGAAATAGGTTTACAGAGTAAAATCAATAGACTCGTAACTCCATTCCAAGCTTGTGGTCCAGGAACTCTAGGAGTGTTGATCACATTTGATGTTGAAGTTGTCTCTGTTGTTATGGCAACTGTTCTCCCCAGCTGGACAGAGTTTCCCAGAGATGAACTTTGCTTTGGTTTGAGGCTCCAAGTTATGCTTCTACCCTGGCAGCACAGTCCTAAATGGCAAATAAAGGGTCACTGTGAGGGCTTTATGTCTGCTGTGGAAGTTCCTTGGACATGCTTTTAAATTTCCTTTTTCCCTGCTAACACAGAGATCTTCTGTTCCACTGGATGTGACTTTGACCATTTAACATCTATGACTGCTACTGGAATTTTCTTAAGTTTATTCAAGAAGGGTTTTTTAAATCCAGAAGTGTTCTGAAGTATTGCTTCCATGTTTCTGTTAACTCCTTCTCCTGGATTTCCTGGGTTTAAATAGTCTTAAACCTCCCAACTATAATTCATATACCAAAAATTTATTTTCTTGGAGCAGATTACATTTGGGCTCATCCATCCAAAGCTGCAAGATTTGTAATTTGAATCTCTTCATACATTCATGATAAAATGCAACTTGCTACATAATAAAAACCTTTATCTGCAAAGTCTCTCTAACCTGTTTCACAATAGATATTAAAGACTTTTTCCATAGGGCCTCCACATAGCCTGTCAAGGTATGATACATGGCTGATTTGACACTTAAAATGCCTCTGGTTTTCCTTTTTTATAGAAAAAATGCCAGAACTAACATTCAGTTAACCTCAGTAATGGACAGACACTCCTACAAGATTTTCTTAGAAATTGCCTTCCTGAGGTGAGTTAATGCTCCTTTCCAAGTAAGTCTGAAGATCATGATTGCTTGGTAGTTTTGAAAGACTGATATTGACTTTGCATTGCCTGTCTTAAAATTACATCTCTTTTTATGTAGCATAATTTTATTTTCTATTTCAGTCTCTTGAGACATTTGGAAAGCTTTTCTTTTAATCCTTGGAAAACCAGGATTTTGCAATATTTCTTTTCTGATGTTGATTCCTGATGCTTTGGAAGAAAGTGAAAGAATTCCTGCAATGGGCCAATTACATTGTAACTTACCCTAAGGAAAGTTTCTTTTCAACAATAGGCATAATTCTTTGGCATATGTCCCAAAATATGAAGATTATATATTTTACTAGCTTGGTATTATAAAAAATTACCATAGATAAAAGTGTTGGGACATATGAACATGTAATCTTCTATGTAAGACTGAGTTTTGAGTAAGGACATGGGAAGACAACTTTGATGGCCTGAAAACAAAGACCAAAATCATGTTGATCCCCAAAGGATTCTGGAACAGTGAGAATTACAGGTACACTCATTAAAAATGCACCCTGAAATAGAATCTAAAATAAG
The DNA here is from genome assembly GCF_030490865.1 of Poecile atricapillus. NCBI lineage: Eukaryota > Metazoa > Chordata > Aves > Passeriformes > Paridae > Poecile > Poecile atricapillus. The sequence goes on from NC_081251.1 coordinate 14,082,345, forward strand.
AGTGGTGTATACAGTGAGAACAGTTACAGTTTTTTTAGAGGTCTGCTGTCACCTGGCAAAAGGATGGCCATGGGTTGGGGCCAATCAGTTCTCCTGACCCTGACCAGGCAGGTACATGAGAACAGCATAAGAATATAGTGATTCTTCCCTAAATCACTCTTTCCTGATCATGAAGCCTGGGGATGCAAACAGTGTAAACCATCACACAATAGCCAGTGTCAAGAGATTTCCACAATATAACCATACATTTTACAGCAGGAAAATACCTCCAGTTGCGTGGGGTTTTGTGAACCTTCACCTGAAAACATTAGCTGAAATTAAAAAATTTAAAGTAATCTTCAGATTTGTGTATGCATGTGTGTGTGTACGTATAGATGTTTGAGGTGACAGTCTTTTGTCTGAGAGATGCCAGTGGAATCAGAATGACAGAATTACTAGTTTTGTTTAATTCAGTTTAGTTTAGTCTAGTTTAATTTTTATGTCACAAATCTGTGAAGTAGTTTGCTGTGAATGAACACCTCGGGTATACCACATATTTAGGGAAATGGTCAGAGCTTAAATTTGGCTGCCTGTGACATTTTGCTCTAGATTTTAATTCAGTCTACATATATGAATGGCACTTTGGAAGAACCACAGCACATAATGGAAGAAATAATGAAAGAAAAGATGGTCATATTGAGATATTTTTTCTGCTTGCCATTTCCATTTCAGAATTTTCTGCTTTCAAGTGATGAAAGAAATTGCAATAACTTTCTCTTCAAGTATAAAACCCCTTTAGAAATATCAGATACAGATCAGTCTTGTCTGGTAGGAGATTTTCCTAATGCAGTTGTTGCTGTTCTTGCTCTTTTTTTTTTTTTTTTTTTAATTTTTTTTTTGAGATTTATGTAGTTTTACATGTAAGTTTTGGAGTACGTGAATTCCGCAGCCATAGCTGACATTATGCCTGCCACCTGAAAGGGTTAAAACTGCCCTGCCAAGATAGTTTTGCCTGGAAAACAGAGCTTAGAGGAGAATAAACACTGTTAACAAGGGATCGCTTTTCCTCCCAGCCTGTAACCAGTGTTGCTGCCATGAATATCCAAGGTAGGTGGAAACATCCTGTGCTGGTGAGGTGTGCCGTGCTGAGGTGACTGCATAATGTGCCTCTGCCTGTGTTATGCCCTAGATGCTCCTACAGAGAACACAGCGCTAGCTGCTTCCCCCGGAGCCTTGCCTGGGGTCCAAATTCTGTGACATGAATTTTAAAAACAAGCAAACAAAACCTGTCTAGAGACTGGAGCAGCCTCCAGTTTGGGCCGATCTGAAAAGACTACAGGCAGGACCACAAACTGGTGCTGCGGACCTGTGAGACTCAGCCGAGGGTGGGGACAGACCTTTATGTGGCACGGCTTATGTGGCAGGATTTCTTTATGTGGCAGGATTTCTTTTTGTGGCAGGATTTCTTTACGTGGCAGGATTTCTTTACGTGGCAGGTGTCCGCTGGCTCGCTTTCCCTCCGCGGTGATGTGGGCTCGGGTGCCCCGCTGCCCTCAGCCCCGGACAGGCCGGCGGGCCCAGGCTCGGGCTGTGCGATGGGAGCCGGAGCCTCACGGCAGAGGAAGGGATGTCGTCATGCTCGTGTCCCTTGGCCTGCAAATGGCTCTGCCACCCCATTGTTTCCAGTGTCTCGGTGGAAGTGGATCAGGAAGCTTATCTAGAGCCATCCCCACCCTTTCACCGGCAGCCCTTGTTTGAAGGAGACGCTGCACATTCCCCTCCCTTCTCCCCCCGCCCTGATTTGGAGCAGCCCCAGTGGTTCCTACGGCGCTCTGCTTGCAGCCTTCGACGTGTGGGCTAAAGAAATCTCATTTTAATTCCTCGAGCACTGTCTGTTTCCTTCGCTTGGGGCTCATGACAGGTGCCCCTTTGTTCTTTGGTTTGATATTATCTCAAATAGCCTTGGAGCTTCAGCCAGGCTAAAGAACTTGCACTGGTAGCAAACTGCCCAAATTAGCATTTTTGCTAATTCCAGAGAAACGCAAAGTTGCTGAAGCCCTGCCAGGAACCTGTCAAATTAATTTGCAGTGGGAGAAGTGGATATGGGGTGAGGAAAAGGTTCAACTCAGTATGACAGAGAAAACGGCCTTTATAGACTTTCCTAGTCCTGCTTTTACAGACAGAATCTTGAATCTGAAAATCAGGTGAAATAGTTTAAGATAGACCTTTATTTATAACATGTTTGCAAGCCTTGCATTTTTATGAGATTCCTATTAAGTGTCATTTCCATTTTGTAAGTTATTAAACCTTATGTTTTATCTGTAAAGCATTGAAAATTCCCAAGATTTTTGGACTTTTTAAGCTCAGTAATACAATATCAAACAGCTTTATATTTTCTCACTTTTTGAGAACATGGTTCTCCTATATTCGTCCGTATGCTGAAGCTCAGAGTTGTTGGGCTTTTTTTCTGTCTCCCTTGTTAAATATGATTTATTCCCCACACCCCTTACTTAGTTTGAGTATCATTTTTGGCCTTGCCTGAAAATTGAATGCCCAGCTGCTATCTAGGTAACTACCTGGTTATTGTTCTAGACAGAAGGAAGTAAATTAAGTCCTTGGTTTTGCTTTCCTGTCCTCTGCCTTTGTAACGTATCTGGAAAACAGGCACAGTGAAGGGTTATATAAACAGTAGATGAGCCATTGAAGGGTGGGTCACATTTTACAACTGAAGTAGCTCAGGAGTGAAAGAATATGTGCCAGAAGCAAGGAGGATTTGAGGAAAGATCTGTACATCTGAGTCACAGAGTCACTCCCAGTACAGTGTTGTTCATGCCACACCTTTGCTGGAAGCATAAAATTTCAACCCAGTCCTTTATGATTTTCACTAGCACTACCACTGAATGTTCATTACTCATTCTGAGTAATTAACTATACTATTTAAGTTTTGATTACCAGTACTTTTTTTCTGGTATTCAAGAAAGCAGAAGCAAATTGTCAGATAAACAAGATTAAGCATTTTCAGTGAGAGAAAAATCAAGGAAAGGGATACAGTTTATATTAATTAAACTGCTTCCTCTTCTACATTGCCAGACCTCTACATTCCCCCATTACTCTGCATGTCTTACTGTAGTGTGTGTGAAGTATAAGCTAACAAATCACTCTATTGTAGGTAGGAAAAAGTTTTAAAATGCTGGGCTGGGGAGGAAGTGGGAAAAATTACACTGTGATGCTTTCCAAAATGAGGGATTTTGTTCTGGCTAGGGCTTGCTTGCTTCCAGTTGCAGCAGACTACCAGTGAGTAGTGGTAAACCCTGTCTGAGCTCAGGTGTCCAGCTCCCAGTCTTCCCCTTTTTCATTCATGACCTACACTGCAAGCAGAAAGGTTGCAGAAACAGAGGATGAAGCTATAGATGATAAGCTGTGCATCACAGTGAGAAATGCTCTTACTTTGCAAGCCAGTTTTGAAATAATAAAATATATAAGAACCTAAGGTTCAATTATGGATTTTAGCTGAATATGTGTTACTGTTACCTGCTATTTCTATTATTTTGTACTACAAAGACTGGGCAGTCTCTCTGTCTCTGTTGTCAGTGTATTAAGCAACCTGGACTAGCTTTGAAGGTAGTTCTCCTTTGAGCAGGAGGTTGGACTGGATGACCTCCAGGAGTCCCTCCCAATCTATTATATTTTTTTTTTAATTTATCAGGCTTTACAGAAACTTTGTCATTGGATGCACTGACACAGGAATGTGATCACCCCTCTGTCCTCTCACCCTTGTCTCTCAGCAGAAAACCATCTCTTTTTCTTGGCCATGCCTCTGTTCTGTCTGTGCAGGCTGGAATCCAGGTGATTCAGGTATGTGGCAATCAGAGCCACAGTGACCGGTGTGATCAGCCAGGATCCTGCTCATGGCACCTGTACTGACCGCACAAGGCAGGCTGCCTTCCCTGGACTAAGTGCTCAGTAACAGGGCTTTGCAGCGTTATCTGCATACTCTATAATCTGTGCCTCAGTGCCTTATCAGACTGAGAGGCAGAGATAGAGGGCAGCTATGTCCCTCTTTGCCAGTGCGTCAACAAAGATACCCATCATTATGGGTATGCTGGTATCTTTGGTGTGCATGGAGACAGTCTCTTTTAAATTAAATAATTTGTCCCTCTTTTAGAGACAACTAAGTGACATTAAACCTGAATCTGAGACTCATATTTTAGCAGATCAGTATTTTTGGTGTTTTCCCATAGCCCTGCATTCATCTGCTTGTTTTCTTAAGCGTCATGTATTTGTGAGCTGACACCCCACATCTGGCAACCTATTAATTTGCCTAAAAGACACATTATGGAACACAAACTCAGTGGTGGATATATTCCCTGCTTTATTTATTGGACACAAACCTAGGGTGAGACATTGCACTAGATAAGTTGGCCCAGAAAAATTCGTAAAAAAGATGAGGGAAAGAAAAAGGCACTTTGCTTTCACAAGACTTAACACTGGTTAAGAAAGAGCAGCTGAAACCTAAAGGGCACTTCTGTACTTCAGTAGTTCTTGGGTCGAAAGAAAATTTATCTGTTGTATTAGGAGAACAAAAGCTGGGCTTCAGTGTTCCTTGAATGGCCCTGCCTGGCGGAGTGAATTCTGCCGGGCTCAGTCTGATGCTGGCCTGGGAAGGATGCAGCCCATCCTTGGCTCTTCCAGTCACCACTGCCTCTAACCAGCTTCTGCTGAGGTTTGTACTTCCTTGCAGGGGCTTTGGTTCACTTCTGTCTTTCATTCATTCATTTACCTATCTTTTTCCTAAAGCTGATTTCCTGCTTCTCACCCACAACCAGTGCAGTTAAGTGGAACCTTAGCTCCAGTATCCTGTGACTTATTTTTTAGATATAAATACAAATGTGTTTTGTAGGATACCTCGTTTATAAATGTGTATTTCCTTCTTGATGGTGTTTTTTTGGTTGTTTTTGTTTTTTTCTTCTTTTAGACAATAAGTTGCATGTTTATCATCGAGTATAATACACAAAACTTTTTGGAATGTCCATAGGAATGACGGTTGCAATAACAGCCATTATTAAGATTCAGTGCATACACACTCCTGCACTTTTAATGTGTTCTTAGAATTCCTCAACAACTGCATGTGATGTCTTTACACTCATTGCTAGTCTAGGTGACAAGCTCATCAAAGAAAAACATACTCTGCTTGAATGGCCTCTGAAGATCCAATGTTTTCACTTCTCTAAGCAGCTGTTGCCTTTTGGGTGTTCTTTTGTCATGGGGATGTTATGAATTTTAAGTCATTCTGTTCTCACCTCCCTCATGCTCCCAGCCAGAAAAAAATAATTTAGAAAAGAGGCAATTAACCAGCACTCAATTTGCTGCAATGCCATAATAGTAATAATAATGGTGTTTGGTCTGGATGCCTTTAGGGACACAAGAAATTCCTTATCTTGTACAGTTACTGGAATTTTAATTTTCTTGTTTTCACTTCATTTTCTTTTGCATGAAAAGGAAAACCAGAAGAGCCAAGCACGCTTTGGGCATTCTAAAAGTCTAATAATAAATGTTGTGCACTTGTGGTGAAGTTCTGTTTGGAATTCTGTAAAATAAAAGATATTTTTGTATCTTTACAATATCTTTACAAAAAGAACTTTTGTATCTTTAAATGAACAGTAAAATTGTTAATAAGAATTATTTTGAGAATTTTGTTAGCTGAATTTAAATAACATGAGTTACTGGTAAGGTGATTGCACCCTCATCCTGTAGGATGTCAAAGGATCCACACACATGATCTGCTTAGAGAGAAAATGGTCAGACTAAATATGAATAGGCTCATTCAGTAAAGAAAATATTAGTTTTAGATTCTTAAAATTAATAAAATTTTTCATTAACTTCTTGATACCAAGCAAAAAAGAATTCATTTGCTTGAGTATCAGCACCATTTTCAAACTCAAAACAATCAAATGCACTTATTGGAATAATAGCTGGAAAACTGCCTTGAGATGGTCTGGCTTTTCCTTTCAAAAGTGCATCAATTGTGACAAACTTACTGAACTGGCAAAATTAAACCAAGTGAAAATTTCCACTTCATCAACAGGTTGAATCATGTCATGCCTTATAAAGCATGAAGTTTAAAAATAAAGAATGACTTATGTTCATAACAACTCTTGGTTGTGATGCCACTTCTGCTCTTATTTTCAGCATAGTCAGCTTCTGTAGCTTAGAGTTATTTTGCCTTGTACAGTACAGTTAATTTCTTTCTTACAACATGCATAGCAGAAACCAGAGATTTAAATCTCCTCTTTCCTGCTGTGGCTAAACCACTCAAATAAATGGAAATGGGAGTACCATGTGTAAATAAGGAGAATTATATCCTATGATGAATTATTAATGTAACTGGGTCATAACCTGTTGAGGTGATCCAGGGGTGTGGGTTTCTTTTCACGGACATTAATCTAGAGCTTGTAGAACATCCCATTCCATTTCCTGTTCTGTCCAGTTGCTGTTAAGAACATGATTATGCCTGGAAAGATTGAGAAAAATGCTGCTTTTTTTGAGAATCACAATAGCATACAGAGGGAGTCAATTATCCTCAGACAGGCACCATTCAAATTCCCAAAAGCAGTAGAAGTGCCAAGAAAACCCCAGAAAGTTCAGCGGCTTTGTTTGGCTTGGAAAAACACTCACTCAGAAATTTGGCTTTTCATTTATCCATGATCCCTACAGCATGCTTCAGCTGGAGCCTGGCTGAAGTCACAGTATGTTTCCTTGACCAAGTATACCACTGGAGCCACATTCAGGCACAGGACTTCTAAATGCATTTGAGGCCTAGGCTTCAGGCACAGGGAGCTTTTCTACTGTCTTCAGGGTTTTCAGCTGAGCTCTGTTTGGGCTGTGATTGCCTGCCAAGTTAAAGTACAGTTCTCATAAGGTTTACAGATCATCCTGTTACTAGGTGGGAAAAACAACCCCAATAGAATAGTCACTTGGAATCTGATGAGTCTTCTGGACTGGAAGCAGGAGCGATCAAACAGAAAGAAAGGTTTGGAGAGGAGACAGAATATACATTTCAAGGCTGTGAGCAGAGCCATTTTCAGCTGACTACTGGCAAAATTCCATGCATCCTTATTTTCTATAGACAGGTTTATCTGCTCCCATATGTTAGGCCCTGCTTCAGCTCCAGATTCATCCACTTTCATTCTTTTGAATGCATCTGTCCTGTTAGTGCTCTGCCTTGGGAATTAAAAGGCATTAAACTGCAACCTGTTATTTCCATGATTTCTCACTCTTAGAATGCAACAAACTTGCTACAAAGCTTTTCCTATGCCTTGCATGTGCGTTCCAAACATATGGAAGCCAAAGCAAAGAGGCAGTGCATGTCCTAGAAGGATTTCTTGGCTTCCAGAGTGGTTATGACTTTTGAGAATGAAGGGTTATTGAACGTTTCCCAAAGCAGCAGCTGTACAAATGGCTCCCACACCATGAGGAGGAAGTATATTCGCTAATCCTTGAATTGGTGATTCATGCCAAGACATCCTGGGGACAAAGTGAAACCCCAGAGGGAAATACCTGTTAGATTGCAGGACCATTGAAATGCTAAAATTGCCTCAGGATTTTTAAAGATTCTCTATTTTTGTATCAGTTTTGTTTGCAAAGCCCATTTGTTGCCCAGGGGCAGAAAGTATGCTCCTAACAGTTTACTGACCTCCACTAAGCATAAATTGACCTTTGAATTTAGTAGTACCCTGCCAGACTGATGCTCTCCAGGCTGGAGTTCAATATACTTTCATATGTTAAGACCCTTTATCTTCTTCCTGCTTTAAAATGTAAAGCTATTCCTGAAAATTTACATCCTTATCATAAGTGTATGATAAAAATTGTGGGGAAATGGGTAAGAAGAGAAATTATGCAGCTTCTTCATTGTCAGCATTGTCAGCTGACCTTTCAGTGTTGTCAGCTCAGGTTTGGAGCTCTTCTCAAATGTCTGCCAATGCTTTTCCATCCCTGACTCAAGGGAATACCAGGAACAGTGTGCCTTTCTCAGCCTTCCCCAAAAGCATCAAGTGTGTGATCTTTTTCCAGCTCCATGGGGGAGGCTGTGCAGGAATCTAAACCCTTTCCATTTGTGTCTGGGCAATACAGCACCTGATCGCATGGCTTTTTGGTCTGCGTCCTGCCTGGCAAAATAGGGTCTATATATAGGTCCTAATCTTATAGCAGGTTCTGTGGAAGATCAGAACTGCTATTAGATGTGCATAGCTGATTTATCATCAGGTGGTTTGACATGTTTGTACTCTTGAATTATGAATGAAAATTTATAAAACTTAAATGTATCATTAGAAAATTACTAAGAGCACTTTCTTCCCCTTCACATTTGCATAATGAAATTCACCATGGAGCTGTACTCTCCCTAAATATATACATCCCATAGAAAGGTCAGAAGGTGTCTGAAAGCTGTATAAAAGGAGCAGGATGCACATTCAGATTTACAGGAGGGGTACAGAGCAGCTGCACTTTGCCTTCCAGATTACCACTTCTGAATTGTGAGCATTCATTGAAGATTTCAAATATCTTTATAAAAAATCCAGGTGATTATCAAGCAGACATTGTCCTGAAGCATCTGAAATATTTTTATTTAAAGTCATAGAAATTGTCCATGAACATCAGAAAAAATTGACCTGAACTGGAAATACAATATCTGGAGTTTATATTTCCCTTTGGAACTCACATCTAAGTCAAGACTCTAAAAATAATACCTTCAATTTCTGCAATCTGCAGAAATTGTTCTGTCCATTTTCCTTTCATTTTTACCAGTTTTGGCACTGTTGTGACTGCAAGGAGGCATCACTGACATCTAAGCAGAGCTGATACAAGATCCTAAACCATTAGCACTAAGGCCTTGTTTCTGTAACTTAATTCCTCTTTCTAAAAGTAGGTGCCTTGCATCTCTTGCTCCCTCTTCCCTGTGTACAATTTTTGTGTGCCTCAATGACAGGTAAACCTCTGCTAATCTTTTCACTTTCATCCCTGGGTTCTTTGTGTCTTTTCCTCCCCTTCCTCTGCCCACTGAATAATTGAAAGAAAGTACTGGGTGGCTGGGATATCTCTCTCAGTAATTATAAAAAAGCATGTCTGAGGGGTCAGGTGGGATTGGATGATCTTGTCAGTGGCCCAGCTGAACTGCTGAGGTCCCATCTAGTCCTACACTTCTGGGTTTCAATAAAGCTTAGAGCATTCAGTAAATACTCAAAGGATCAAGTTGATTTATGTAACCTCTTTTTATGAAAGACATAACATTTTTTAAAGGTGATCAAATATGGCAGCTGTAAAATATGATGTGCCACTTTTGACTGCTATGTTTATTAACATACCAGAAAAGCTGTAATGTACAAACCAGAGGCATAGCAATTGTTCTTCCTATTTAAGTAATAGGGATTCTGTAAGAACTGTCAGTATTGGTTGAAATGTTTTATAGTTGCTGTCCCGTATAATTTGATCTATATGTTATTACACAACTATAATAGTCACAAGAGAATCCTGTGATTTACAGGGTATTCTGTTAGATTGTTATTCTGATGTGGACTGAATGCTTTAAATAAAACTACTGAATTTATGTCATTAAAAAATAGTTTTGTGATTCTTATCAAACAATTATGATTGCACTGTTTGATATTATTTTGTATTATTTTAATAAAAAAATTTGAAATCAGATGGAGAGTGAAAAATACTTCTTCTGTAAATATAGTCAACTATTTCATTTTGTTCAGTCATTCTAATTGTTCTTTACCCCTCTAAAAATGCACTGTGGTGGGTTTATACCATACCTTGGCTGGCTGCTTCCCCACCTCCCCTCCTCAGCAACACAGTGGGAGAAAATAAGATGAATAGAGCTCATAGACTGAGATAAGGGCAGTGCAATCATTCACCAATTACTATGATGGGAAAACAGACTTGACTCAAGGAAGATTAATTTAACTAATTTCCAATTAGAAATAGACTAAACTTATGATTAACAAAATCAAAACTAAAGCCACTTTCCAACACACCCCCTTTCTTTCCAGGCTCAAGTTCATTCCTTTTTTCCTAACTCTTCTATCTCTTCCTCCCCTTCCCCAAATGCTGCAGGACAATGTGGATGGTAGATTGTGGAGTTTGTAACAATTTGTTTTTGCCAGTCCAACTTTCTCATGCTGTTCCCCTACTCCAGCATGGGGAACCTCCCAGAGAAGACAGTCCTTCATGACATGCTCCGATGTGGGTCCTTCCCATGGGCTGCAACTCTTCAAGAATTGCTCTAGTGTGGGTCCCTTCCCATGGGGTGCAGCCCTTTAGGAACAAACTGCTCCAGCATAGGTCACCCAGAGGGTCATAGGTGCTGCTGAAGACCTGGTCCTGTCAACAGGCTTCAGCTCCTGCCTGGAGGGTGCTCCACCACGGAGTCTTCTTGAGCCATAGTTTCCTTCAGGAAACATCCAGTACTGTGGCATGTAGTCCTCAGTGAACTGCAGGGTCCATATCTGCTCCACTGTGGACCTCCATGGGACAGCTTGCCTTGCAGACAACTTTGCCACAGGCTACATGGGAATCACTGCTTCAGCCTCTAGAGCACCTCCTCGCCCTCTTCTGCACTGACCTGGAGGTTTGCAGGGTTGCTTCTCTCATGTCTTTCTCACTTCTCTGTCCCTAAAAGCATTTTTACTGTGTCTTCAATGTTATCAGAGAGGTACTGCCAGCACTGCTGAAAGGTTCAGCTTTGCCCAGTGGTGGATCTGTTTTGAAGTCAGAGCTAGCTCTGTCTGACACAGGGCTGACTCTTGGACTCTTTTCAAGAAGGGCCCTCCTGTAGTGCTGCCCCTGGCTTACCAAAATCTCGCCATGTAAATGCAATTCATAAGCATATATGGAAGTTACTTTTACTTTCGTCCAATATTCTCTGTAGATTCATCAAGAAAGTATGAAAGTTTAAACACATTTATCTGTTTCCAGGCAACTTAGAGTTCTATAAGTGTTTTTCATTACTGATGTTGGCATTCCTTTTATTTCTGTGGTGAAAACAGGCTGCAGACCATTTTTCCCTGTATGTTATAGGATACTTTGTACATTGTCTATTTAGAGTATGTTTTTATATTCTAAAAAGACCTTATAAGTTTTATTCCTACCCTTGTCTTCAAAAACTGATATTGTCCTGGAGGGCACCAATGGTTGCAACAGTTTACAGCATGGCTGTGCTGCAAATATGGTTTTGCAGTGATCAGAAAGGATTTGTCAAAAAAAAAATAAAAAACCATAGAACATTTTAGACTTTAATAATTCACATTTTCTCTTACTGCTGAAACTGAAAGACTGAATTGTCTAACTTTTGTGGTTTTGTGCAATGACCCTATGGATCAATGAACTTCAAGTAGCCTGTGGTAATGAATCTGATTCATGCTTTTTCTTCGAGCCTAGGTTTCTTTGATGACACTTGTTCAAAGAGAGAAGGCTGGAGTGTGTTCACATCCTCTCTATTTTTTTCCCTCAAAATAATATATGTTAACATGGATGACAATGACAATAGAAGATAGAATTCTTTTGGAGGACACCTAGCACCCTCTGAATTTCCTCCTGCCTTGAGTATAGAATAAAAATGTGGTGTTCTGCCCATTTTCTTCAGCACAACCAGCAGACAAAGTTCCACCTGCTGTGGCAGAAGATTAGACTAATATTTGCTTGTGGGAAGGAAGTTCTGATAACTGTTTCTGACCATGCCAAAAAACAATTTTGAATTTTCACTATTCTTCAAACTTAGTTATTTCTGCTTCAAAGGGTCTGCTTCGTTCCATAATTTGGACTCTCAGAATTATTGTGGGGTTTCTGTGGTTTTTTTAAACTTTCTGTCTTTATCAAACTTGATAAATTGCATCCATTAGAGCTGAAAGATTTTCAGTTTTAGAAATTTCATTAAGAGACACAGCTGCAAGGTTATTGTAACTAAATAACATATATTCACATAAAATTATTACTATGGAAATTACTTTAATGGAAATTAAGTATTCAATGGATGAGGTAAAATAAATATTATGATAACACAGGTATCACCAGATCTTATGTGAACAAGAAATTGATGAGAGCTTTTCTCTCTTTCATTTAATTAGTCCTTCACAACATCTTGAAGGTGTTCAGGATGTTCAATGTTCCCCCTTTCTATAGGATTACAGGGTCAGATTTTTCCCTTTGTTTATAGAATACCCTGAGTTGGAAGGGACCCATAAGGGTCATCAAAGTCCAATGCCTGGCTCTGCACAAGACAGCCTCAGTAATGACACCATGTGCCTGCGAGTATTGTTAAAGTGCTTCTTGAGCTCTGTCAGGCTTTGTGCTGTGACCACTTCCCTGGGGAGCCTTTTCCAGTGCTCAGCATCTGGGTGGAGAACCATTTTCTAATATCCAACCTAAAACTCCTCTGACAGAGCTTCATGACATCCCTTGGGTCCTGTCACTGGTCACTGGAGAGAAGAGGTCAGTGCCTTCTGCTCCACTTCCCCTCATGAGGAAGCTGCAGGCTGATACGAGGTCTTCCCTCAGTCTCAATCAGGCTGAACAGTCCAAGTGACCTCAGCAGCTCATCATATGTCTTCCCCTCCAGACCATTCACCATCCTCATTGCCCTCCTTTCAACATTCTCTAATAATTTAATACCTTTCCCATATTGGGGCCCCCAGAACTGCTCCAGCACTGGGGATGAGGCTGCCCAAGCTCAGAGCAGAGCAGGACAATCCCCTCCCTGGTCCAGCTGGTGATGCTGGGCCTGATGCCCCCAGGACAGGGTTGGCCCTCCTGGCTGCCAGGGCACTGCTGGCTCCTGTTCAGCTTGCCAGTGACCAGGACCCTCAGGTCCATTTCCAAGGTCCTGCTCTCCAGCATCTCATTCCCCAGTCTGTCTGTACGTCCATAGTTGCCTCATTCCAAGTGCAGGATCCCACACTTGTTTTGTTGCTTTGTATCTGATTAAATTGCACTGAGGAAGCTAATACTTGGCTTGCCAGTAAAGTAAGGAATTTTAGTTGAACAGGATTTCAGCGCTTCCAGGACAGAGCTGTACCTTGTTTAAAATTCTTCTCTTCAGTCCCTCTGTTTTCTCCCTTGGCAAGTACCTGAGACCCTTCATAAGGATCCATTCATAGCCTCCTCTTGGCTCTTTCCTGCCTATGGCCCTAAAGCCCATCCTGACTGGGGCTTCTGGGAAAGAACAGTGATAAAGATAAAGGAACAGCAAAGTTAACCAACCAATCCAAACGACATTAGTCTATCTCAATACTCTTTTCCACCTCATTGTTTCTCACTATCTCTCTTTTAAATCATGACATAAATGCTAGATCAAGGGTAAGCATACTGAATGTAAGGAAAGAGAATGTCCTGAGAGAGAGGAAGGAAGCAATGCCAGGTAGACAGGAAGGCAGAAATGAACAGACAGTCAGTGTTGATGGAGATAGGGGAAAGAGGAGCTTAGGAACAAGAAGCGTAAGAAAAGTTGGAGATGGGGAAGGACCGTATACTTTATATGTCTATTGCAGAAGCTAGCAGATTTTTCTATTTGTTTTCTTTAGCCCTTATTCAGTTGTTAAAAGATGAAAACCAAACCCAGCTTCTTGATTTGAAAAGCTGCTGTGATTGTTAATCATGATTCTAGTATTTTTTAATCAGTTTATACCTGCAACTTTAATCTTTTTGAAGAGTGTCTAATTTCAAAAATATCTCCACTGATGTCATGGTATTTTACTCCTATATGAAGTTAAAGTGCTATTTGAGATGAGTAAATCTATTACTATCTTGTACCTTTCACAAGTCCATTTCACGAGACTGCCTGCTCTGTCTCTTACAGGCTTGCTTATACTACATAACTCTGTTAGGCTCTTCTTATGACTCTCTATTTATAGTGATCTAAGTTTAGAAATATTTGATCACATATTAGCAGTGGTATAATATGAGAAGCTATTTGTATTTCTGTATCAGCAGATTAGGCATCAGCTATTTTCTCTCCTACATGGCACAGTAAGCTGCAATGCTGCAGTACTTTGTCAGGAAGTACTGATATCTCGGAGGAGATGTATTGGGTGTGCAACCATAACTGCATTCAGTGGAGATAAGAACACAGATTTAGAGTGTTGTACAGTGTACTTTGGGCTGACAAACAGGTGTCCTTTCATATTCCAGCGGGACACATAAATTATTTTACAAGTTCTCTGCCTTATTAGAAGTACTATGCAAGTTTAAGGATCACATAAAACATATAGTGATTTATTGTATTTAGCATAACAGGTAGATGTTATGAGCTTTGTTTAGAGCTCACTGCTCTAAACAAAGGCTGTCAATATATTGTCCAAATCCTTTATTCTTACAGTGTTATGAGAAGGATATAGGTTGCAAGATGTGATGGGAAGAAAGCTTCCCCTTTTGCATATATAGCTATTGCTCTCATTAGATTTCAATATAGAATCACTGGGCTTTGTTTGGCTGAATACATCTGATATTTTCCCTCTCATTTGAATGGAGATATGGTCAGACTTCAGTGACTGCATACACTGCAGTAGAGGCAAAATAATTCAGTCTTCGATCTGCAGATTTCCGGAGGCAGCAAGGCAAGTAGAAACATTTTTCTTTCCCATTCTTGATCAGGCTTTTTATCAGCCATGTGGAACCACTTTTGTTTGCTCAGCCACAGTTAGATTGAGGTACATTTTAATAAGATCCATGTGTTAGAAGGATTTTTAAGCCAAATACTGGAAACTCTTCTCATTCCATGTTGGAACATAATATAAATCCTGCACATATATATCTGCATACGTACACATGTGCATGTGTTTGCATGCATACTTGTCTGTAGATATGCTTTCTTTTCCAGTTGTTTGGAGATTTTTTTCCTCACAAACTTCAACACTTCAAAATTTCAGAAGTATTGTAGCTAAATACCATTGCAGTTTCTAATTGTCTTCTTAAAAGAAGTTAGATACTTACTCTAAACTATTTGGTATGGGTTTTTTTCCATCTGACGAGTAAATAATCAAGGTCACATTATTATCGTATTTAGGGGTGGATTTGGCAAAGTAATTTGTGGAAGTGTAACAGAATGGGTGTTTCAAGAGTAAATGTGGCCTCAAAATATGACACATTAATCCACTTTGCTGAATGTGTCCTCGGGAAAAAAGCCAAGATGTGCGACTATTTTTCCATGTTTCTGCAGTTCAGACAACAAGATGAAATATGATAAAAACACTATACTAAAAAGAATTAAATGTGCTTTTGTACAGAGAAGAATCCTCTCAATGTTTTATTATTTCCAGGATTTTCCAGGACTGTTTCTATGTATAGAGGACCAGTTTTGTGGTGGTGTAACAGCCTCTCAGTGGCATCAGCCCAGCAAAGGACAGTATAATGAAGAGAAGAATGAGGCCCATTGTTCTCAACAGGAAGACTTTTTTTGACTTATATGATCAGAATAACTGAGTGATTGCTTTGTTTCTTCTCTGCAAGAGAAGACACAGCTGGAGATAGAGGAGCACATTCACAGCATGTGGCTACCTTGGTACCGAGGCTAAGAACAGCTTTACTAACAGGACTGGCATAGACAATATCCCCAAATTAAGTCAATTACTGGGAGAATACTGCAAGTCAATCCATGGTGAGGAAGTTCATCACTGCTCACTGCATTGCCACCAAATGTGAAAAGCAGTAGCTTTGAAAATTAAACCAATCCATAATTTTCTGAACAAGGAACTATCTCATAGCTGAAAGAGGACAAAGTATCAAAGAAAAGTGAATGGAAGTGGAGACAATTTACTGCTGTAGGCATAGAGCTAGTGGAATTGCTATTTGTCAAGAACTGACCTTTTCCTCTTCAGTGGATCTACTTCCATATTGACCTATCTTTAAATCTAAGTAATTGTTTTCCACTGTCTTATGTTGGAATTAGAACTTATTCTGCCTGACTTTTATGTGAACTACTGTTCACAGTCTGGTAAATAAACAAGTTCAGTTTTAGACTAGTTGACTCAGTTGTTTCAGAGATCTTCCTTGACTTTACTCCTTTTTTTACTTATTTCAGAGTTTTCCTTGCTCACTTCTCTGGAAATGAGATCAGTAAACAAAATAGAATTTAATAGCATTTTTTAATTAAAGTTTCAAAAACAGTGGAGGGAAATTCTTCTTGAAAGGTGAAGGGAGTGGTGTTTTTCTTCTGTGGGACTGAGGGAACCTGATTTCTAGATAAACATAATTTTTGACGATTTCATTCTTTCTACAGCTGTGGGCAGGACTGTGCATTTATGTTGTGTGTTCCCTGGACTGATTCCTACAATACAAGAGTTTCAAATGATACCTCATGCAGAGTAATGCAAAACCAACTAAACAGGGTCTTTAATATGCTTGAAAGCAGCCAATTTATATCAACAATGGAGTGAGCCTGTTTCGGCTGATATTTAAGAGTTGAAAATAAGGTCGTCACAAATATTTTGTTTGTAACAACATATCTCCCTGCTCTGAACTTCCATGGTGACTGAATTGCATTGCATTCCTGGTTTTGTCTAGTATAATACTTAGCAATCTAAAGTCCATAATCTGAACTTCAAGGCCATCCTGTGATATGAGTCAGAAAACTTTGGGCAGCCCTCACACTACTAAATTTAAATCTTAAAGGATATGAGGCTTTCAGTTTTTACTTTCTCAGTCCTCCTACCATGCCCTGCTGGTGTCAAGAGATTCAGGGCTTCCTGTTCATTCCTGCAGTGAATGTTTCAGACTATCTTTGGTTTTCTGAAATTAGATGATCTCATGGTCCCCAGTTTCCAGGGACCACCTAGGTTGTTGTTCAGAATCAGTCTCCAAAAGTTCATTCTTCCCAAAGCAATTTTTACCCCCTGGAACCTCCCTTTACACGGAGTTCAGAAAATGATTAGTCTTCAGTTTTAGCTGGAGCTTGCCATTCCCTCACCCCTTCACCCCCAAATGTCACTATTTCCTGTGGAAATCAATTTTTTTGTTTCAACCAGGTTTTAACAATCTAGCTGCCGCAAAACTTGGTCATAGTAAACTGTGAGCCAAACTGTGGAAACTCTTCATGCCAGTGCTCAAAGTAACCCAAACCACAGTCATCCTGCCTAGAAATTAATCAAAACAGCAAAGACAACACTGAATATCATTTTCAGCTAGAGTTTTACCCGCCTCCTGGAAATGAAACACACATTGGAACCAAATGTTGTTTAAATCAAATGAGTGATTATAGCAGGCGGTAAGACATGAAGCATGTTCACTCATTAGTGATCTACTGGAATGTATTTGTGGCTTGGACATCCTCTTGACTCCTGAGAATCTTCATCCTGTTGCATTTCCCACTATCCTTTCTTGGCAGAAGACCCACAGTTTAGTTAGCTGTCTTTATATGGGTTAAACTGATTTTGTCTGGCCCAAATGCATAAAATGCTAAACCAGATTAATTATTATGAAGTTTGTCTGCTCCTCCTGACTGAGAAGAAGTGTATTAAATCAAATTAGAAGGGTTGATTTTATAATATTCTTTCTACTGGTTACTTGATAGGGGAAAAACCTGTCAGAAATAAAGTCCACCCAATCACACTGAAAGCTGCTTTCTTTTGCATTCATTTTGTCACAGAATCACAGAATTGTTAGTGTTGAAGAGACCTCCTGAGATCCTCTAAACCAGCTCCCCTGGCAAGGCCGGGTCACCTAGAGCAGGTCACACAGGAACGTATCCAGGTGGGTTTTGAATGTCTCCAGAGGGGTAGACTCCTCACCTTCCCTTCAATAAAGTGTCCTTGGGAAGTCCTGCTGCTGTCTCCCACGTTGTAACTAGTTTGAATTTACATTCCACAAAGAAAGATATTCTGTGTGATCAACTAAGACAAAATCTCATTACTATGGTCTAAAATTTTCCTTAAAGTATGGCAGGCATCCCCATGTCTTGAAGCATGACTCTTACTGCAAGCTAGGCAAGATTGGGTATATTGCTTTCATATAACAATAGTTAAGCAACCTGGCAGTGGATATAGCACTAAATAGGAAGAGCTTTAAGATCTTGCAGTTGGGAATAATAACTCTTATTTCTAATTACCTCCTTGTAAACCTATGGAAAACTAGTTAAATTATCTCTTCATAATTTGAGAAGGTTACTGGCCACTCACAATGCATTAGAGAAGTTTACTAAATTATCTATAGCTTTTTATTGCTGTCTGCATATTTTCATATTTTCTGTTGAGAATCTGTTTTGCTGTTAAAAAACCCCAAACCTCCACCATGCCTCATAACATAAATTGGGTAGCCCTTTCCTGAAAGGTGAATTTAAAAAAAAAAAAAAAAATCTCAAAAATGTCAATGTTTAGATTTTTCTATAGAAAATTGTGAGGTTTTTCTTCCTTCAGAATTTCAAGAAACAAATTCAGTCATCCAGCAGTTCTGAGGTAACATCAATTCTTTTCATTGTAGATTGGAATAAATGCTGATGTGTAAAAACGTTTACTATAAACATTTTCTTATGGAACAACCACTTTTTTGACATTGTTGTACTCAGAAGTTCTCAAGAGCAATTGAGAAATGAGTCCAGTGGATATTTGGTGTCTGGCAGCTTAACACTCTTTTAGTAAAAGAAATTTTACTGGTGTTATCTCACTTCTGTATTTCTATATAAATGAAACACAGAAGAGCTCTGCTGTTTGCCATGCATTTTCTTTGAATGACTCAAACATGGATTTCCGTTACCATAAATTCATATATATATATATTTAGGAATACAATTCACATATGATTTCATTTTACCACTGTCCCAAATCCAATCCCAGAATTTAATATAAATAAGTGTTCATTGTGAACTCTTTCAGAGGTATCTTTTTTCATTTGTTTCTCATTAAAGCTAGCAATGTAAATGCAAGGTTTGTAAATTATGTAACTTTATCAAGAATGTTTTACAGCAAATTTATAAAGTAAAAGAGAATATTTGACCTTGAAAAGACAAAGTTTATTTTTCATCAAAATTTTAAAAATTAATGAACAGAGAACAGTCTGTCCATATTTCCATCTGTACTCCCACATGGGAAAAATTCTGAAACATCATAAAAGAAAAAAATTGGGACAGGGATAAACAAACAATTCTTAATATCTTCATGTCCATAGTTTAAGAAAAAGGCTGAAATTAAAAATTAAATTTAGTTATTTTAGATCTCAGTTGCAATTTTTTAAATTAAGAAAACCAATGCAACTAGTGTAATATTTTGTTAAAAAATATAAAGCTTTCAGAACAACTGAAAGTTTGATATTTTTGGGGTTTTGGTTGTAATTTGACAAAGACATTCTAGTAAAGTTTTTCAGTGTCCTTATCTCTTGAGAAAAAATACAGGACATTTCATTACCTCTGATATCCTCAACTACTACATGCCCAAGAAAGGAAAATCAACATGCAACAACAGGAAACAAATGTATGTGTTAGTGCAGTGTTAGGTATTGCTGTCTTGACTCTAAAAATCTTGTTCAGGATGAACATCACATTCTTCAAACATTCTTGGAGATCTCTTATGTCCTTTTGGCACTCCAGATCCAGACAAACCAAGGAAATTTTATTAATCACCCACCAAACCCAGAAGTGTCCTCCTCAGGTCCAAAGGGTTGTAGGAAAAATACAGCCAACTTGAAAAATTATTCTGTGTTTCTTTGTCAGTAACTCTTGTCAATGCTAGTACAGTGGTGAAGGGTCCTTTATCATCTGTGGCCTCAAAATTTTCTGGATCTATTTCTCTGAGAATTGGACTTGTGTAGTGAAAGTTGCTGAGTGTGTTTGGGTTATTTCATCAGCTTGCACAGTGGTTCCCATTTCATGTGTCCAAATGCACTTTAGAAGACCACAGCCCTCATTAACTATTTGAACAGGATTCATATTTCATATGGCAAGTGTTACAGGGGTAACAACAAATCCTGCCAAGATCAAATGGTGCACAGCTGGGTTTGCGTGAACACCACTCTTTCTTTGCCTCTTGGCGGGACTGACCTTGGCTCTGGCTGTTGTTGGCATGGTCACTTAGCAGGAACTTGTTGCAGGTGGAATGAGAAGGCTTAGTCACAAGTGTGTTAAAGTAACTTAATAAAATACAGTTTTAGTGGAGAAAAAACCAATAGTTTATAGTTGCAGCAAATATACTAAGCTGTGAACATCTGTATCTTTTAATATTCAGTATCTGAAAGGGATCTGAAATTCAGTATGCTAGGTGGTAAGAGTAGCTGATACTAATCATTTTAGCAATGCCACAAAACTTCATTGAAGTACTTTTGTCTTGACCAGTTATCAGACTTGCTTTTCATATTTTGGGGTATAATTTGATGAATGCAAAAAGCAGTACTTAAAAAAAAAAAAAAAAGGACTGAAATTTCAAATGGAAGGACAACAGCAAGGTACAAACCTACATAAAAAATGTTTTTACACTTCTGAGTGGGCACAGCATTAGACTTTTATGTTTTAACATTTTGATGTGAATTGTTGCTGACCCAAGCAATTATTCAAAATTTGGGACAGGGCCAGATGGAGCTAAGATGAGAAACTGGTGATAGATGCTCACTGGTTAATTTGAAAAAGACATTCAAAATTCCATTTCCCATACAACAGTACTCCAACAGCAGATAGTTTATTTGCTCATAGCTTCAAGTCCCTTTAACAGAACCAGAGAAAAGCATATCCATATCTGTCTTGGTTTTCCTTACGGCTATGCTCCCAGCCCTTAATTAGGTGGTCTATTTGGCACTCTGCTCCTCTTCTCCAGCTTTCTTCATCTTTCATCTCTTCACATAAACATACAAAACCCCATTAAAACTATAAAAAGGCTATAAAGCTGTTCCATTCAGCTAGAAATTGTACAAGCCTTCTTGTTTGGTTTTTTTACACTGCATAGCAATGTATTTCAATATCTGGGATATGTGTCTAGGACAATTTGAAGAACTCCTAGTTCTTTTTTCCTCGTTACTCATTACATTCATCAAACTTTCGGTGATTTGATATCAAGTATAGCAGATGTGCCATGTGGTTCTCCTTAGCTGGCTATATGCAAACATAAGTGCACACTGCTTCTGAGTGTTCATGGGGTGGGCTGGGTAGAGAATTACTTGCCACTAACAATAAGCAGCAGTTAAACTGAAATAGAAATACTTTATCTAAACCTGTGATCAGGACAAAATATCAAAATTTGTGATTAGGACAGCAGCTCTCTGTCTTTCCTCCAATGCACAAATACACTTATTTTCCTCCTTTCAGTGCTGTATCTTTTTCTCTAATGTGATAAATTTGGTGTTAACTCAGCTGAACTGGTTTATCAGTTGGAAAAAAAATTCTTACTCGGCAGATGCCTCTTATGGTTTTGATTTGCAAATCTACTGTTGGTTTGAAAAGAGACAAAGAAATTGAGGAAATAAGCTTCTTGGGAAAAAGCATCTAGCTTGGACAATATCTTGCTGTTCTGAAAGGATAATTTAAGAGGTTATGACTTTGCACCAGTATAAGAGATAGCATTTTTTTGTTTTGAGGCCTAGAAAAGCCTATGTGGGTTAGCTGAGGACTTAAAATAACTTTACTCTGACTGAGATGATGATTTAATTTGATGCTTTTTTAAAAACCCAAAATAATTCATCAAAAGCCCTTCACAAGATTTTATTACCATCACTGGATGTGGTTATATACACACAGAAGAAATATATTCAATCTGTTGGCTTATAGTGTCCAGTTCTGATCTAAAGGAGGCAGAGTTCAAGCCAATCAGTGATGCTGTTTCCTCCTTGTCAAAAGTAAGCTCTTTGCTTCTACATCTGTACACATCTAAGTTTTACCTCAATCCAGAATGCTTAACTTTCCAACTTAAATGCCTTCCTTGGTGGCAGTGTAATTTTTAGCCTTTGATTTATAATGTTTATATCTTTCTATATAGGCACACATACATTGAGCACATTGTACGTGTATTCGTACATATATTTAAACATGCACTTTACAAAGGCACACAGTACAGAGAACAATTTAATTATCAGTATCCACTTCTAGAACCTAAATTCAACTGAAAATGAAAGAAAGTAGACATTACCCTATTTCACTGGCAGTTCATGTTCACATTTCACCAGAATCTCTTTGTAAGGTCATTATCATTGATCCCATTATAATTTTCAATTGATTTGAATCCCTTTGAGGCCATCAAGTCCAAACCCCTACTCAGAGAAAGTCCATGAAATCACTGAAAAAGAAGTAAAAGAAAAAAAATTCCAAGGCTTGAAATTGATGTTAGTCTTTAAAACTCTGAGCTGTGTGTTCTCCCAATAGAAACTACTACCACAGGAACTGTTCTTTTAACAGGAATTAAAACTTAATCTCTTTAGCACTGTAAATCACAAAGTAAAAAGGCCAGTGACCAATGTAAATACTTCAGTCAGATTATTCTAATAAAGAAATGCTTGTTGCTGTTTTATTACAAGCTACATTTAATAATCCATATTAATAATAGCAACTCTAGGGCATGTTTCAAAACTTGAATTTATTCAACTACATCAAAGGAAAATAAATAACATTTTTGGCTTTAAATTTCTATTGTCTGGCACATAGTAATGGATGGATGCATGAGATATTAACAGCAGATTAAAGAAATCGAGGGATAAAATATTCAGTATAAAGTGCTCTGTTGCAGCTTGCTATTTATCTCTTTCTAGAAAAATACAGCTTATTTTCATAGTGGTGGAGAAAGCAGCTTTGGAAATAAAAGCCACCTGTTCAACCAGAAGTTTCTGCACACACAGACCACATTTAGCTGCAGTGTTACCTATGTCTTCATGCTTCTGCTGCTATCTTGATTACTTATGCTGTTTTCAAAGGGAACATCTGTTTCCAGGTACCAAATAAAGTAAACATTTCAGACCATTCTAAGATTTAAAGAAATAAAATAAAATATTAAGAAAAGCTAATGCTCCTATTTTTTGCTTTCTTGTGCTCTTGGCACTCATCTGGTCATGTTTTTGGCACTCTGTTCTCTTCAGCCACTCTGTTCTATCTTTGCAGACAGGAATCTGTGTAGGATGCAAGAAAAACCCACTGAATTATTTTATTCATAATGAGAACACTACTATACATCTGATGAACATATGGACCTCAGTGGTTCAAGGACAGGGGTGGATTTTTGCATGATATCTTATTTGCTTACTTCAGGTGTTCCTTTCAAGAATCTTTAAAGAGGAGTGATCTTTAAAAAGCACTTACCTTGATAACAAAGCTTTTCTTTTCTTAACTGGATATTCATACAAGAAATCACCAATTATCTTTCTCAATGAATGGTTGAAGCAAGGACCTAACATAAAAATAGATTTTTTTAATTTTTTTTTTCCCCAGTTTTCCCTTCATGGCTATTGAATCACAAAACCAGAAATGTCAAAGTGTTGGTTAATAGACTTCAGGAGTTGTCCTACAATTTTTATGTAGAATGTGATACATTATCTATTCTCTTTAATCAGTTAAAAATCTTCCCTTTTCCAGGACAGATAAAATCCTGAAAGATACTCCTATGAAAGAAACATGAGCTGTCTAGCTGAACATAATTTTTCGCCCTTCAAAACTACTTGAAGCAAAAATCATTAGCCCAGATTGGCCTGCCTAAATCTGCAAATAAAGAAAATATTCAGTGCAAGACCTCCTTCTGAAAGGTGCCATGCAAGGGATGGAGACTTGAAGATATCTATTATTTGTTAGTGAGTCATCTTGCATTTTCACTCACAGGACTGTCAGAAACCTGCAGGGAGTATCCAGAGTTTAGTGCAGGGTAAGGAGGAAAGACAGAGAAGAACTGAGAGAGAAAGGAGCTAGATATGCTTAAAGGGAAGATCATGTCTTTGTCATACCTCTCCACCATCATTACACATGGCAGGAGAAAGTTCTTGGACACTGCTTTGGTTTCCATTTCTGTAGGATATATTAAAGGTTGCAAAGAAGCTGTTTTTATGCTTGCTAAAGCCCTGGGAGACTGACTAGTCTGTAATCATATAGGAAGCCTGTGGCAACACATAATTTGAACTTGTGCCTTCTGGCTGCTAGTTCAACCATTGGCTTTTGCATTTCTTCCCTTTTTCTGTGGGACTCCATGGGGGCAAGGCAGAGGGATCAGTTGGTGGTATGGACTGTAAAGGGACAGTCAGAACAGTTTGGAGACAAACGTGCCTGAATCAGCTTTGCATTAGATAAAGTGCCAGCCTTCAGAATGCTGGAGCAAGCCTTCTCCACAGTAGACCAACAGTGAAAATGAAGCTAACTCCTTCACAAAGATATTCTAAGCTAATATATTTAGAGAGCAGCTTGTGAAACTCCCAGTGTTTTGTTTCCTCCAGGACCAGTGTATAGTCTTCAGTTGTTTTTGTTTAAGTTAACAACTGGAAGAAACGCCCTTCCTCTGAGATCATTGATGGCTTACAAACTTTGCCATAATGTTCCAGCTTTCCCCTTCAGAGTAGTATTTACTTTGCCAGCAGTCAAACTGAGTATGGTAATTTCATTATAACTCTATCAAATGTGAATCATCACAATCCAAACATGAAAAGGGTCTCGCTATACTTTTAAAAAATTACCTTTTCTAAAAATTCTCTCTAAGATTTGTAGGGAATATAAAATTTACAAAGAAATCTTTTGGTTTGGTTTTCACACCAGAAAAAGGTCCCTCCTTTGAAATCTCAAGCATAAGCAGAAAATAAAGGCTTTCTGCAAAATGTCTTATTTATAGTGGCTAGAATTATTTTTATCACATCAACAATGTCATACATTATCATGACATTTATCAATCATTTAACCTAGGTAAACTTTTTATGTCTGATGTAATTCCACTGAGATACATCTGTTGTGTGCTTTTTGTGCTATTTCTAGTATGGATGGGGTTTAGAATGATGTTAATTAGGGGTAGAAAAACTTTTTTTTACTAATTAGCCCACTATTATTTTGAAACCATGAACTGTATTTTCATTGCACAACTTCCCAAGAAGGCTCTATTGTTTAGAAGAAAAAGTTACAGAAAATGACTTATGACTCAAATCTCTTCTATTTCAGCGTGACATATGGCACATACTTGTATTGCTTTCTCAGTTCCAGCAAAAAATATCCAGATTTTTCACTGGTCTGCTATTTAATGTCCCATGAAATTTCAGGATAAAATGGCAAACACAAAGTGCACTCCTGAATCATCTAAAATAATAGAAAGTTATTCATGTCTGATGTACCAAATATTCCTTCAGGTGAATTACTATCTGTGAAGTTCAGTTTATAAATAAAGCGATGCCAGACTTTGGAGACATTTGCTATTCTTTTACTTTTCCTGGTGCTCAGCTCACATTACCAATCTCATCTAGTTACATAGATTCATGAAATAATTTAAGCCAGAAGAGACCTCTGGAGGTCATCTGGTCTATCCCCCTGTTTAAAAGAGGCCCAGTTTGAAGCTGGGTTCAACTATTTCTCATAGTCATATTCAGTTAAGTTTGGAATCATAAACCTTTTCTAGGTAATTCTGTTCCAGAATCTGATTGCTTTCATGGTGAAGAAAATTCCCAGGAAGGAGTGGTTAAAGATTCAGATCATGAATAAAAACTGTCATGATATCATCATGTTGTTATATCAGTTGTTTTGGAGAGGGAGAGTCTGAGATACACTCTGCAAGAGGAATCATGGCTTGGGTTTTTTGCAGTTATTCCTTTATGCTGCTGGGTGCTAAGTAAAAGTAGAAAGTGCATTTTTCATGGGGTAGCTATTTAAAACGTGACCTATAGTGCTTGAAACACCATCCCAGAACTTCCCACTCCAGCACACACAAAAATCCCCAAAACCACATTTTTTAAGTGCTTGGAATAAGAAAACTACTCCATCCTGTGAAATCAAAGTGTGGAAAGGTGGTCTTTGATCAGCAAAGAAACTCCAGGTTTAGAAGAGCTAAAAGTTGGAGCTTGACAGTAGCTGAGACCCCCTGAGATGGAGAGTTTAGGTGAGACCCCTTTATTCCCACATCTTTATTTTTTTATTGCTGCTATAGGTACTGAGTTTCTGTTTTATTTACCTGGGCCTGTTCCCATTCCCATTCTGCCTTGTGAAGGCTACATGCATCAAAATAATGCTTCTTTTTCTTTGCTCCTGTGCTATTGCTGTCATTCCTGTCTCCCTGTTGCCATACAGGAACTGGTTGCAGTACCACGTCCCTGCCCATGTGGAGTTAATCAGCTGTTTGGGGCACTTTTTCTCCTTTCCTGTGGAAGACAATACAATCCAGTAGGATTTTATGTATTTAGTGCTGACTAATCATAGCCAATCTGGCTTTTTTGGAGAGTGTTTGCAGAGAGGAAAGAATCTCTAGCCTTAGGCATGCAGATCAGATTTGTAGTGACAATTTACGATTTTTTTCCATATGTTTTATAAAGTAATGCCTGATAGTCAGAGGAAGGAGTAGATGCTCAGGGAAGGCAGCATCCATCCTTCTGCCATCTCAGCAGAGCTCACCAGGAAAGACCCCACAGTCGGTCTTGAATTTGTAGAATTTCCTTGGCATCCATAGCTGCTTTCATGCCATTCTGATTGCATTTACTGAGGGTGGATAACAGCCCCAAGTTAACATGCACTCAATTTTTGTTGTTTTACAGTGAACCCTAAATTTGTCTTATGCTAGAAATGAATGAGGAGAACCCTATTTACCTATCTATGCTCATAATGATGCTTTACATTAAAATGGACATACTAATCATTATTTGTAGCCACAGCAAAATTATAAAGAACAGAATCAGGGTATCTTCCAGGATGAACACCATCTTCTGTCTACAATGAAAGCAGAATCTGTAAGAAAATACTGAAAGGGAAAGAGGCTTCTCTTCTCTTATTTGAGTCAGGAAAGGACAGGGTTAATATTTTGCCTTTCAGGTACTAAATGTGCTCCTTGAGTACTTCCTCTGATGACCTAAACATGGCCTACAATAGTCCTCACAGTTTCCTATCTTAAATAACTAGCAGCTTAATTGTAATTTTATCTTCTCTTTACTGAGACAGTTATATGAGTGCTGACCTTCAGCTAACTGCCTGTTTCCTCTGCACAGGGTACACAGGACGTGAGAACTTGCTTCAATTAGGCATGTTGAGTCGCATGTAAGTGGAGGCCTTGATTGCCACAAGCGATAGAATTGTTTCAGTTCACATGTTACAACAGGGGAGTCCCTGACTCATTTCTACCTTTACAGTGTACATACAGCACCTGATAGAGGAAAAATATCACCATGCTTGCCAGTGCAGCCAGAAACAACCACAATTGTTGTAACAGCTCTTCAGCATCTCAGGATGTATTGTTATTTAGCTATTTAAAAAAATTAGTGCACAAACTGATCAGTCAAATATGCCATGAGAGTTGACAATGCAGTCAACGTCTTGATGTCCAAGGGGGGAGCAGCAACAAGGCATATTCCTCAAGAGTTGGTACTGGGAGCAGTGGTGTTTATCACCTTTTTTAGTGGAGTGATGAGAAGCTGAATATGACCTGACAATGTGTACTTGCAGCCCAAAATAAATTGTATCCTGGGCTGCATCAGAAGCAGCATGGGCAAGTCAAGAGAGTTGATTCTGCCCCTTCTACTCTGCTCTGGTGAGACCCCACCTGGAGTGCTGCATTCAGCTCTGGGGCCCCAATATAAAAAAGGTCATGGACCTGTTGAAGAGGCGCCAGAGGAGGCCATGAGGATTATCAGAGGCCTGGAGCAGCTGTGAAGGCAGGCTGAGAGAGTTGAGGTTGTTCAGCCTGGAGGAAAGAAGTCACTGGGGAGACTTCATAACATTTTCCAGTACCTAAAGGGGCTAACAAGAGAAAAGGAGAGGGACTCTTTACAAGGGCATGCAGTGACAGGAGAAGGGAGAATGGCTTTAAACTGGAAGACAGTAAGTTTAGATTTGATATTGGGCAGAATTTTTTTACGGGAAGGGTGATGAGGCACCAGAACAGGTTGCCCAGAGAAGCTGTGGATTCCCCATCCCTAGAAGTGTTCCAGGCTGGATTGGATGTGGCCCTAAGTAGCCTGGTCTTGTGGAAGATGTTCCAGTCCATGGCAGTGGTATTGGAACTGAATGATCTTTAATGGGTCTTCCGACCTAAGCCATTCTATGATTGTATGACTTCCTTTGGGAGAAGGAAGGATGAAAACCTACAAAGGGCCATTGTTCTCCAGATGAGGGTTGACCAGGAGTTTCTGTACAGGATAAAATGAGCATGGGGATATGGGTTTTTAAGTCCTAATATACACATAACTGAGCCAGCATAAGGCAAGTAATGTTGTAGACAAGAGTTTGGATGAACTGTGTACTCAAGACTCAACTCCATCAAGCAGACAGCTAGGCTTAGAGGTTTACATCCACAACAGGTCTTTAGGTTTTGATGGCTTGAATTTTGGAATACCTAATTTTACTCAAAGATTGTGTGGAAGCACAGGTCCCTAAGCCAGAATAAGAGATGGCACCAGAGAGATGACTAAAAGTGAGCTAATACAGTTCTTGAAATTTCAGTGCTTACTTTAGTTGTGTATCTGGTCTGCAAGACCCACTATGCCTGTCAGGCTGGAAGGGCTGTGACTAAATATGTTAATTTCTTCGTGGTAGACTGTAAATTGGCCTCTGCGCTTTTGGAGAGAGCCCTTGTTATATGTACCAGCTGGGGAAGCAGGCACCTTTAATTCTACTTCCTTGATTTCTTAAGGTTGTTTACCAAATGTTTTAGCTTGCTGACACAATGCCTTATAGTAGGTCTATGGGGAATGAGACAAGATAACAGAAACTACATAAGCAGCAATTCATTAATTCTGTCATTATGGCATAAATCAGTCAGTCTGTTGGACTGAGGTGGAATGGTCATTAATTCCTGAATGTTATATTTTGCTTTCACTGGCTCCATGATCGTTTTTAATTACAGTGAAACGGTCTTCAAAGGTTTTAAACATGATATTCCAAAGCTTTTCAGTGTTTTGTAAAATGAGGTTTGACATATTTTGTGGATTGTGTGCTGTGACGGCTAAGGTAAAAAGGGATTAATTTTATCTGATCGTATTGCCCCATCTTATAGCAATGCAGACTGGCAGATACTATAGCAACTCCATCCACCTCTGTCCACTCTGTCCTACAGGACTTAATATGAAATATGGCTCAATATGAAAAAGTAAACTCATAAATGCTCTGAAGAAGAGATTTTGAATAGAAATGGACAAAAATTATGGAAGTCACTGTATACTTCATCTCATACAACTTTAGTATAGGTTTTAACGGTAAAAACTGCTTAATTTATAGGGGTTAGCTGAAAAATTAATTGATACTCTACTCTGAACTTCCTGAAAGCAAAATGTGCCAAGGCCACTATGTATTAATATTATTTATTTGCTGGAGAAAGGCAATCACAGTGTTTCATTGTTATCTTGTTCCTTGTCTCATTCTATTCCTTGTTCCTCAGGCTAATAGCATTCCTCAGTACCAGCAGATACTAATGTCTTTCAATATCAGATGTTAGCAGTAAAATGTGATTTCACCTAGAGTATTTTCCCTGGACTAGGTTCTCCATTTACTACCACTTCACTGACACAGGAGAAGCTGATGAGCCTTAACTTACAGAGTTCACAACTTAAATCATGTTGGTTAATTTTAATTTGTCTGTTTAGTCTCATAATCAATGAAGAGGAAGTGAGCAGAAAGGTCTACTTCCAGAGAGCAATGATCCCATTTGTAATCTGAATCAGGGTCTGGAAATGACCATCTCTTCTGACACTGCAGAAACCCGGAATGATTAGATATCTTCTTTATGTTACTAACTAAAGGATTATACTTGGAAGCAATGAATACAGGAAGCCTTTTCATAAGTGCTAGACAGTTTTCAGTAAAGGAGATTATTTGGACGGTCTTTGAAGAAGTAGAAGTAAAAAATATTGTAAATGTTCAAAAGGGTTTTTGTGCTCTGTTCATAGTCATTGATCATATGGTACCAGGCCATTGCAGGAAGCTTCTTTTGGTGTTATCTCACTGTTAATTAGTTTTTGCCCTGTCAGATCAATAGATGGCTAATACATATTTCTGTTTCTCTCAATCAAGTCTTCCAGACTTTTATTGTGCATTACATAAATGTTGTTGCTCCGAGAGCTGGGATATACTAATAACTTCACAAGCTAATGTCAAATGCTTCAGTGAATATTGATGAGAGAGCTACATTAGCTAGTACAACAGAACTGGCTGCCAGTTAAAACCCTATTTTAGCCTCTTTCAGGACAACATGAGATCAACTGTAGCTAAACTGTGCCTTTTAAGCTTTCCTTAACTGCAGTTTTTCATCTTAATTACTGTACAGTGTGTATCACACACTTTGTAACAGCATTTTACCTTATACTTCTTTACAGTGGCAAAAAGTGGCAATAGAATAGATCATAATGTGCTTGCGAGAAATTAGAGGATTCAAGCAGTATTCTCTTTCTAGGACTGATTTATCATTAACTAACTAGTTCATCTTTAATTTTTGAAAACTGTGGTTGAATTATTTGATCATATGATTTCTCCTACATTACATAGGTTGTTGTGGTTTCCTTTTATTTCCACTTTATTCAAAAGAAAACATGAAAGGAAGATAATAATTTAACATGGAGTTAAACAAGGAGTGTGAGAACAAAAACCAAGAGACTGATCTGATTAATTCAACTTGCTTGAGTATATCTGTAAACAAACCTCCAAACAAAATTTTTCCTTATCCCCAGATTGCATACTGATAAACTCTCCAGCATGTAGGCAGAGCTGCAATGTCACTAGCATGGACTCAGATTAGTTATGGTATGATGCTTGCTCCTTTCATTTTTAGATCAGAAATATTTGTAGATAATAGATAACATAGATAATGTATACAACATATATATTATATAATATATAATATTATCTAATATATGAAATCCAGTTATAGTTCAAACTCCTGGGAAAGTGGCAGGGGACTTCTTTCCATGAGTGAAATATATAAGATGTCTTCTGCAGAGCACATGGGATTGGAGTTAGAACAGCTGGTAGCCAGTACCAAGTCAGCTCTGAGACAAATCTCACTGCAGTGATATCCTGTCAAGAATTTGAGGTGTGGATTGGTTTTGTTTTGAGGAGTGGGTTAGTTCTCATCTTTAGGACTACCCTTTGCTTTAAATTCAGTTTGGCATCTTGTCTGCTCACAAGTTTCCCAGAAATTAATTTTAGCACTGGAGAATGTATTATCACATACCTAATGTGATTAATGTGTATATGAAAATAAGCTTTCCCATAAGTGAAGAAATATAAAACTAAGGTTGCCATGGCCATTTGTGATTACAAAGACTACATCCATCTTATTCTGGAAATCAATGTAATTTCTCAGTCAAATAAAAGTTGGTGTGTGCATGCATCACATTTAACAAAGGTAATATGAAAATCACTTCGTCACATCTGTAATGAACCAGCATTATTATATATTATGTCAAAATCAATATGCATACTAAATATTGCTATACAGCTTTAAATACCAACATTCTTCATTTTCCATTGAAGAAAAAGTATTTTTAAAACCCATTAGAAAGATAGATAGATGATAGATAGATAGATAGATAGATAGATAGATAGATAGATAGATAGATAGATAGAATAGATATGATATAGATAGATAGAGATGATATAGATATATTGAAAAGATTGTTGGATTGTTTCCAGCTAAGACTATTGTGTTACTGTTTTAGGTGCTGCACACATTTAGACAGTGAAATAGAACAATTGCTATAAAGTACCAGTAGAATACAGACGAAAGGAATATTTTCTTCCCTTGATTTTTCTGTTAAATAGTTTTATCAGTATATTTGAATGGTAACTACAGAATACAGGCTACATCTTAACAGCTGTAGAACTCGCTTTAACTTCTAACTTCAGGATTCTTCTCACCCACTGAAACCAAACCCAAAACACCCCCAGAAGTAGTCTAAGCTAGCCAAAAAAAGGGCTAGCCAATGAGGGCTAAATTAGGTAGAATTCTTCTGCTCAGTGCTATGAATGAGTGTCCTCTTACACTGGGCATTTAAACTTCCTTGCTGAAGGAGGAGGAGAGACTGATCACAGGATATTCACCAGTCTAGGGCCTAGATCCTGGTCTACAGGATGCAGAAAATCAGGATTATAGCCTAGATCAGGTCAGGGTCCCAAACTCACATCCTACCGGTTTGTTGCAAGCAGCTTCTGGGATGCAGCTACAGACAAATCTTCTCACCCCTCTGGGGAGTCATAACTTCTTCTGGCAGGTTCCAGGGCTGTTCTTACCCCTTGTACTGTGAGATTGCTAGGATGGATCTGTCTAAACCCAATTTCCATCTCTAAAGTTCCTGTTATTAATTTTTCTTCAGAACAGTCCCTTTCTTTTGGATAATTCTGCCACATCTGAGCACCCTACATTCATATATTCAAGATTTCCCTTCTCTCAGCCTTTTCTTTGAAAAGCTGAGAAGACTGAGCTCTTTCTCTGGGGAAACAAACAAAAACCAAAAACAAAACCAAAACCAAATACAAATCGTGACTTTCTTTGAAGACTTCTTGAAGGTTCTATGATTTCCAGACTTGTTCACATTAGTAATGGATACGATATTCTGTAAAAATCTTACCAGCTCTGTGTGCAGAAAAAAAAGTCATTTCCTAATTTCTAGATATCACCATTTATGTGTCCAAAACTTGCATTAGGCTTTTAGCTTCCACACAGTAGCTGAGAGCACATGCAGAAATGATTATCTGTGATAATGGTATCTACTTCAGCTGGAGATCTTTCTGTGATATGTTAAACTAGTGTATTTCCTACCATTATTTTTGTTGGTTCCTTGCTTTTAAAAAATATTGTGGCTACGCTGAGTTTGCTTCTATTCCTTACAAGTTCTGAATCCTCAATCAGATGAAACAAATATATCATATAGGGTTCAATATTTTGTATTACCTTATTTACAGGGTCCAGAATTTCTCATGCAAGCCTGTTCTATAGGAATTTTTTCAGATTTTTCTTTCAAAATGTTAGTGGGGTCAGTATTTTCAGAAATAATTCTAAGCAACTTATGCACCAATGTGTGAATCAAGACAAATCAAATCTAATTCAAACCACTTCCACTAATTTAGAAGGTCTCTAGATACAGGATGAAATAGACAGATTTTTCAGAACTCCAAGCATATCTGCAGCAGTACATAGGATGAACGAAACAGTGTACTACCCACTGAAATACCTCAGTTCACTTGGCAGGCTTCACCCAAAGTTGTGCATGGTATGGTTGGTTATTATCATTCTGTAATTAATGAGATAATTTTATTAGTATTGATTTTATCTGTAAGGCGTACTCAGGTTACTGGGACCTGATTTTCAAATCCATGAGAAAGGATCTGTGTATGGATTTAAACCTACTCATCTTTGGTAGATTTAACAAGAACATGATGTCTCCTTCAGCCTGTTAAGAAGTCCTTAAAAACAATAGTTGTGAAACCTAAACCCTGTGTGCTCTCCCTCTTTCTTCGCCCTATTTATAAGAGAGATACAGAATATATCTAGCACACTGTGCTATAGGAACAAGCCCTGTTTTAAACACACATTAGAGAAATCATCAGTTATTGCTGTTTAAAATGAACATAGAATTTATTTAATATTTGTAGAAAAAATGTTTCATTCTAGGCTTGGGATGAGCAGTAAAGACATTTTAAAAAAATTTCTTCTTTCTTCATAATGTCCTTTTGCAAAGCTCTCTGTGACAGCCTTGCATCTCCTGCATACAGCAATGTTTTTAGGTTAGTGGATGTGTTCTGAGGTTATTCAAGGGCAGAAGGGGTTTTGTGTGCAAGTATGGCAAATAACTGAATTAGTTCAATCTAATAAGAATTATCTAATTACAATAACAACTCGTGCAAATTCTATATACCCTATCAGAGGCAGAATAATCACATTCTAGACACATTTCTTAATAATTTAGAACTGGTTGAAAATGGGAATTTGAAGCATTTGCAGCTGAACAAGGATCTGAATTTTTTTATTTTTCAGCTTTATATGTCAAGACAAGATTTGGAACTCAAAAAATAATCCAGCCATTTTGGGTCAGATCCAAAATGTTTTACATATTCAGAAAATCCTATGGATAAAAGTGTAGCTCAAACATATCATGTGATACCAATAATAAAGAGCCGCATTAAGAAAGAGTAGGCAATTTTAAATAGACATCCTAAGCAGAGAGTAATTATTGCCTCCTATTAAATTTCAGAAACCAACACATGGAACCCTGTTTTGGAAGGAGTTGGCCAACTAAAGCTGAATGAGTTTCAGTTCTTAATAGTATCATGTTAACAGACTAAATCCTTGGCAAGTTTGGACTTGCTTTGGCAGAAAAAAATAGCATCACTCTAAAAGCACAGACTTGACTGACAATGCTGAGTCCCAGCAAATTCTTTACCAGAATTGATACTGTTAAGTGACATGGTGCTGAGTGATTAATGCCCTGGTGCTGTCTCCAATTGCACCACAGAGGTGATATTTCTGAAGAGTGGAACATTAATACTCAAGAAAATGTGGTTTTATAAAGTTGTTTTATAGAAATTGCATTTATAGAAACATAGAATAGTTTGGGTTGAAAGGACCTTTTGAAAATCATCTAGCCCAAACCACTGTCAGATCTTCAAGCAAATCAGGTTGCTCAGAGCCCCATCCAACCTGACCTTGAATGTGTTTGCAATAGAGGACTCATCTGTTTCAGTGTGCAGTAGCCTTTTAAGTGTCAAAACCAATAGAAGAATCATTTTGCATATATAGCTTTTAAAAATGTATAATATATGTTAAAAAGTGTTCCATTTACATATATAGGCATACTGAGAGACTGAGCTTTGCAACAGGTTGACGATGTCAAAACACAGACTGGACCCCATGTTGCCTGCCATAACCTCCTCTCCAGCCACTCTGCCATGAAAACTTTATTTCTGTATCCCAGAAGTGGAACTGAATTTCATGTTCATATTTCAATTGTATCAGTAGAATAGGAGTCAGACTTGTTTCATTTTCATCTTTTTAAAATTCTAAATGATAGCAAGTTGTCTTTCATTAATTCAATCACTCTATTTTTATAGCAATATCATTATTGTATGCTGCCTCATTATACTAAGGCTTAGTCTCCTGTACACATTTCTCTTCTTTATTTTCAGTGCTACATGAGCTATACACATCCTAATGTTTCCTACCAGAAGTATTTATTTCTCTACTTTTAATCATTAGAAGCAATTTTAGAATTTGTCTTCTTTTTCTTTGTCTGTATTTGTTTTCCTATATCCACACAAATATAATTTAGCTTGTAAATCCTTCAGGACTCAATGCTTATTTTAACCTTATTTATATTTAATAATTAGAATGGACCAATACCAGAAATAGAAGATTTAGACACACTGGCAGTAGAAGAATCCTTCCTTTCAGTTTTGTTTGCACTATGTTTTACTTTGTTTAAAAAATAGTTTTCTGTGTTTTGTGATTCTTGCATGCAAACTTGATGGAGCTGTTGAAATCTTCCTTCAAACACAAAAAGGCAAGTCTTCATCAACAGAACAGACACTGTTCTGCTCTTCGGAATGTTCCTAAAAATATCAGACAACATCCAGGTGCATTTCAGGGAGAGCCACCAAAACTGATGATAAGGAAACTTTCCTGTCTGGCCATGCAAAAACCACTCTTGTCAGTCGCTCTTGCACCACCTGAGACCAAGGCCCTTTTGCAGCTGCACCCCCACACTCACACAGACAAGGTCCCTTCACCAGATTGACCCCAGGTTTCCCATAGCAGAGTCTCAGACATTTGGATGCTTAAAATAACTTGGTCCTTTAAAATAATCTTGGAACAACAGCTTGAACAGGGACCCCAAACAAAGGAAGCCTTGGGCTTTCATACCCATAGTCCCAGCGTGCCAAAGTCCAGAGTCCTCAGCTCCTGCTGTGTCTCCAAGTGCCCTTGCCAAGCCACAGATCCTGGTGCCCTTTGTTGTGCAGAGGGTCGGCAGCTCACAGTTTTGGCCTGGGGCTCCCAGACCCCAGAGCTCAACCCACAGCTTGCACTGCAGCTGCCTATGGAGCTACCTGCATTGAATGTAGTCCTCAACACTAAGTATAAAGAGCCCTGTTGAACCCAAGATCAAATTTTATTCCTGTATTTAAAAATCTGAATTTAACTTTGATGAGTTGGAAGACTTCAATGCGACACAATGGAACGGCATCAATTTATTAGAACTGAACATTCTACCTTTTCTGCCCCTCCTCTTTAAAGTACTGACAGCTCTCTTAATACTTCCACTTAAAATTCTTAGATCATATATGTAAAAACTTCCTCTTGAAGGGCAAATAGTTCCCTAAATACTATGACTGCAACATAAATCTGAAAGAGATAGCTGAAGAATATACAATCTACCTGTTTTGTTAAAATATTCCATGTCACATGACTGGACAATGGGTAGCGGTAACAAAAAGACTTTCGAAAAACGCATGACCCTGAAGAGGAAAGAGCTACATAACCATGAAGTAGAAAAATCATTGCTATATCCCCTTCCCTTTTTTTGCTTTAGTAATTCTTGAAGTTTCAGATCAAACGCTCTGCTCAGGTTTGTAACTGGCAGAACTATGCAATTCACAGGAAGAACATTTTTCATGGATACACAACCTCAGTCAGGTCCTCCAGCATGACTTAACAGTCTAGTTCTCTCACATAGTATAAATAAAAGTGAGAATGAAGGGAAACTAACAGTAGACTGAAGCCTAAATGTTTGCGCTTTTAGTCAGGGTGATGGTAAGTAGTAGGAGTAGAAAGGCAGAGAAGATATTGGAAATGAGGCTATGGATATCAAGCTTAAGTGGCAGCAGAATGTGGATGTCTGGTGAAGTTAAGGGAACTGTTTTCCCTGCCACAATGCAGAAAAAAAATCACAAAATCACAGCCATGAGAGCAAGGTTATAATTTGGCTCTTCAAAGAGAATTTTCACTCACTCCTTACACAACCATGGAAAGAAGAATGTCAGTCTTATTTACACAAACCAGGATAAATATTTATAAAAGGTTTTGACCCTCAAGTTTCGTGACATAAAGCATGCTAAACTAATCCCATGTTCAGAAAAGCTGACACCTTCCTCTGGAGCATCTAGCACAGATCCTTGTTATTGCACAAGAGGGAATAACAATGACCATTGATCTGATTCATAACAAACATTTCTGTGGCTTCAGTGGAACATGTAAATGCAAAGCAAGAATGAGGTTCAGAGGTTTAAAAAATGCATTATTATAGCAGAAAAAGAGATAAAGTCTCTATCCTGAATACTGGAAATCAAGTCTGTTCAATGATCCAATTTTCCACTTTGCTTTTAAAGCACATGTAGCTTTAAATTCAAGTATACATCACTGTGTCTGCTGTTGCCAAGATAGCTGATGAGGAAATGCTGTGTGATTTCTGACAACATCCGAGTAGAGTAACAATAATTTCAGAGTTGGGCTTGAAGCCTCTTTTTGAAATAAAGTGCAGCAGAGGACATTCTGCAGGAGTTCTTCCCCTCCTCTCCTTGTGTGAAAGTATTCCTAAAAACAGCACGAATATTCACAAGGGATGACTACCATCAGCCACGCTGGACTTCAGCCAGAGGTCTTTTATTAACAAAGGGACACTTAAGACCTCTTCCTCCTATGCTAGAAAAGCTGTTGCCAGTCCTGGATCTTGTCCTCAGAAAAAGCAGTTGCAGCATCTGCTACTTGTTGAGTTATTGTGAGCCATTTCTTTCTTTACCTATCTTTTTGAATGCATTTACAATGAACTTCTGAACAGGAATGTTCTTAATACCGTAGTACAGTATGATTCTTTTCTAAGTTGAGACACTGCTAAAAATAATAAAAGGAGACAATGCTTCCTTATGTGACATGGCTGGATTTTCTTTTCTTTTTGTTTGCTCCTTTACAATGTTTTTCCTTTGTTCTTCACTCTGGATCCTGAACTTACTGCAATACAAAACTAACATGATATTTGCAGTGATCCAAGACAAATATTCATTTTTTTCAATTACTTTGGTGCAGAAATAGTAAATAGAATAGTGAATAAAGGACATCTGGAACAGCTTTTGGACCAAATTTCCAAATTACTGCAGAATTTGACCTGTGTATAATAAACTTGCCTGTGTCCCTTATATTTCAAACAGGACTTATGCCAGATCTCTGTGAAGGTGAGACAATCCATCTCAACAGGACTAACCCACTGGGAAATAAAGGATTACTTTAATCACTTTAGGTTATCAGGAGACTTTTATAATAAAAGATGCACTTCCCTGATTATACATCCTTGTCAGAAATACCAGGAGAGTGACTGAGTTTTGTGTGGCTTGCATATCTGCTTTAAGGCTGCTGTGACAGCAAAACTTGGCAGAATTAAATATGAATCTTTGCATGTGGTTTCTATAAATCCAACATTTTCCACTTTATAATCCAGAAAAGATGATTGAGCAGATGGTAATGCAAGCCACTGGATTTATGCAATTTTTTTCTAAAACTGGGAGTTTTCACTCTCAAGAACAGCTTATATATGAGGGCCTGAAAAGGCTGAATACTAATTTTTTTTGGCAGAGCACCATGCTCACATAACCTAGGTACACAAATAGTAGTTATAAATAAGCTGACTGTAGGAGGTACAGAAAACAAATCCTTTCTGTGTCAATGAATTATCTCTCAGTCAACTTCAGATATGCATAAATATACATATTTGTGTGCAATATTTTAATTCATTTATAAAACAAAGAATTAATGCTTGTCTGCATTTATGTAATCTAAATAAAATATGTTAAAACCAAAAAAATCTAAGGAGCAGGATGCATGAAGCATGAACAGGGACATAATAATGAATGCATTTTTATTTTAAGAATTCTTCTCAGGAGCTGTTGTAATCAGTGACTCAATGCATAACTTATTAATAATGCTTCATAAGACGCTCTTTCAGCAGGTTTTCAACTTTCCTACTGGGGCCCCATGTGAACTAAAAACAAAGCCCTGCATTTTTTTATTGCTCTGTTATTCTTGCAAGATTTCCCTGAAGACTGAAGTCTCTCTGCTCTGCCTGGGAACCATGAAAGACCAAGGAGGTCGCACAACGTTTTCAATGGCTGTGCTTTCACTGTGACTGGATAAACCTTTTTTGTCACAGGATTTTTTCCTGGGCATATGCCATGCTTATTCAAGATTTCCAGTCAAAAATACTGTATTAACCTCACCATAAGACCGTGGAAGGATAATCAGTCTCCTACTATCAGGCACAGCAGCATGGATGCTGGGCATGTGGTGTGCTCAGGAAGTTGGGTAGTCAGCAGGAAGTGAGAGGATCTTCCAGGAAGCAATTCTGCCAATTTCAGGCCAGCGTGACCTTACAGCAGTGCCTTTCATTTGTGTTCTAACACAGAGAATCCTTGGATCATTGGGTGTCCCATCAGCACCTATGTATTAACATGTCTGTCACATGTCCTGTGGTGACAATCCTGCTGTTGACGGACTTCTGTGCCCTATGAGAGTTAACCAGCATTTGCATAGACACAGTGGGCTGTGAAGAGAGTACTTAGGACCAGCATCCTAGACTGAAAAATCCTCCAGCAGGGATTGTCTTTATTTGCAGCTCATACAGAGCTGAGCACATTTTTTGGCTCTTTACACTGAGCAATAACTCTTAATAACAGCACTGTCTGCAGGCCAGAAATGCTCTGATTCATCTCAGCTTGTAATTCTGGAGTCTGTATTAATGTTTTTTCATCAGATTTTTTTCTGAATGGATCCTACATACTTTCATACCAATTGGGGTGTGATTTTCATTCTTTATTAATTGTGGTTTCCAGCCTCCCCTATCCTTTATAAAGGCTTTTTAAATTTCCCATTTCCTGCTTGATGCTGCAAAACCCCAATGCACTAAAATGCCCACTAGCCTTGGAATGCATCCTGGTTGTGCTGCTCAGCATAAATCCTTGCAGAGCACTCTCTGGACTCCAGCGGTCTCCTGAAGATTGTTGACAATTTCAAGAGCTTCGTGATTCACTTCTGCCATTCTCATGAATTTCCCTGAAGAATCATTATGGACCTTGTATGGGTAGAATATCATAACGTCGCAGTCACAGGCAGGTAATTTAAATGGAGGGCACAGCTCTTTCCTTTGCCATCAAAAACACGTCTGTTGCCTATTACCTTTGAAAGTCCCCCCCCTCCCCTTCAGCCTTTGCTCAGAGTCCACATTTCTGATCCATAGCAGATGGAAGAAAATTATTAAGCTTACACACAAGGACCAGATCCTGCAGTCCTAGCTCCTTTCTTATTCTGGCAGATTTCCCATTGACTTCAGTGCCAGAGTAATAAACGTAGAAAGACAGCTGGATCTGTAGCAAAGATATTATTGTCAGCTTCCTCTATGTTTCTCAGAATGTTTTTCACAGACTGATTACTGAGATGTAGGGAAGTGTATTTTCCCTACCCAATGTCTTGTTTGTATTCACTATGTCTAATGAGATTCCACTGTGTCAAAGTAATGCATTTTAAATCTAACAGTCTAATTGTAATTCATAATTTCTAAATTGCAAAAGGTGCAACACCATCCAAAAGACTTGACATCGATCTGGAACAGGTCAATCTCCTTTCCTGGGGACTGCCTGTGGGAGAGTCTTTAACTATTTTGTCCTTCTGTTACAAGATATTTTTTGAATATCTGGCTAAAATGAATTTTGCGTGCAGTAAGCAGCATTGTGAATACCATGAAGAGTATATATAGACTGCTTTGGGCACCCATTGGAATGTAGTTTACATCAAAGAATAGTTACAGTGAATCATTCCACATGGACTTGCCTGCTTTGTTTCCAGAATCTAGTACACAACTCAAGTGAGTCACCATTTTAACATTGTATACCTTTCCTGTTTATAAACAGTAGAGAGAATAATCTGGAAATTATTTCAGAAGGTATTTTCATTTCTGAAAATATTACACCCAGACTTTATCTTCAACATTCACTCTCCTTTACACTGCAGATGGTTTGGGGAATTGGGTTTTCTCTTACATTTCATTCTAAACTCTTGGGAGCAGAATTCTTGTTAAATTTCTGCATGTAAATAAGGAATGACAACATATCCATAAACAAATGTGCATTTGCTATGTCTAAATCACCAAAATTCCAATAAAATCAGAAGAGGGGTGATCCCATGGTTAGGTTATTTGGGCAGAGCTGCCTTCTCTGTTCATGTGTTTCCTGTATGAGTTTGAAAATCTAAACTTCATCCTCCCTCTCTCTTACTTACTCAATTGAAGTATCTAATTTTTTAGTCTCTCGTTGTAATCAAATGGAGAAAAATAGGCACCTCAAATAAGCCTGTCCATTATCTGTATTCAACCTTGAGACAGAATGGGATTAAATAGGACTCAGCTGTTTGATTTTAATAGGTATCTAACAGATTTTGTAAGCCTGGTCATTATTTTCTCTGTGTCCCTTCTTCAGTTTTAAAATGGAAATAATTTTAAAACTTTCACAAGATTATCTTGGTGCTGACACCTAAAGAAATTATTAAAAATGTATCAGGGAACTGAAACCAATAAAGTGTGGGAAGACCAGCCACCACCTTTTTAACAGCTCTGAAGACTGATAAAACAGATGATTTCAACATAGATATAGTAGTGGCAAGAATTTAGCACCCACACTTTGAGAGCATGGAAAGAGCTAGCAAAATAAAATGTACTGTGACCAGTCTGGGCATAATTGTTGT
Organism: Poecile atricapillus; assembly: GCF_030490865.1. Lineage (NCBI taxonomy): Eukaryota > Metazoa > Chordata > Aves > Passeriformes > Paridae > Poecile > Poecile atricapillus. The sequence continues at coordinate 14,124,131 of NC_081251.1, forward strand.
AGATTGGATGTAAATGAAATAGCTTAAGTAAATTTGACTGAGGTCCAAGCATTTCTCCAAGAGGCAAAATAAGAGGATTAGGTCACTGTAACAACCTCAGTGCTCAGACCTATTCACAAGTATGCAATTTTATTCTGATCTAAAGCCAAAGTTTCCCTCATAGTTTTGTTTTGGGAGGTTTTTTTTTTTTGGTTTTTTTGGTTTTTTTTTTGTATAATCACTGAACTGATTTCACAATCAGAAGTACATGGAGTCTTTCCACATGCTCATGGTGTTATTCAATGTTATGATTCACCATTTGTATATAGTTTCATGTGTCCTTATGGTTTCCACCACTGTGTATGCAGATGCACTCTGCATCTTTCTGCAGTTTTCCAAATTTCAGCCCCCTGAAATCCAGAGGAATTTCATTCCCTATAGCATGGAAATATTTGTGAGACACAGAAGTAAGAGGGAAAAACAGAAATGAAGTTGGATTAATATCACCGTAAACAGGAACAATCTGCTAGCCAGTAAATAGTGAGTAGGTAAAAGAAATTTAGCAAAAAAACTAAGTTGTAATAAAACAGTGAGATGAAACTAAAAAGATAATCTAAGTTGCAAACTTGGAAATTTTCCTAATAGTGGGCTTTGTTACACTAGAAATAATCTCCTGGAGAAGCCAGCGGAAACATTACCATAAATTGATTTGGAAAAAATGAAAAAAGTTTTGAGTACAGGGAGAAACCTCCCACTAGGAATGAACAAGTGGGTTTCCCTTCTTCACTGTGCGACTGACGGATATCTGAGTAGCAGGAAAAAAAATATAAATTGTGAGGGAAAGATACAGGTTTGATTCCCAGGCTTGCTACAGATTTTCTGTGAGAACTTGACTAAATCACTAAAGTTCTCATTTAGAGCTGACTGGGAAACGAATTTCACTACTATGTAGAATGTCAAGGTTCAGGGAGGAAAAAAAAAAAAAAGAAAAGTTGTCCTTAACCAGGATGAACTTTGGCATATTGCAGCGCAATGAAATTCTGTGGGAATAGGAAAGGCAGTGACCTCCCATTCCCTTGCTACTGCTCAGCTCCCCGACTGCTCGCGTGGCAACCAGCTGGAGTCAGAGCTCCGAGGCATCCTTCCAGCAGGTGCAGTCCTGCTCACAATGTTTCCTCTACTGCAATCTGGTTACAGCACAAATAAGAACACATACCCCCAGGGTTAGCTGCTCCGCCTAGGCTCTGCTTGCTCTGCAGCAGCTCCTCTGACTTTCCAGTATATTTGGCTGGCACAGAACCAGCTCTTCCCAATTACTGCCTCTGGGAGGGCCACTTCAGTGAAGACTGGTTTGGGCTCTGTTGGCTGCTGAGAGAGGAGAGAGCCTTTACATCTGCAGCTTTGCTCCCTTCTGACTCTGTGCCACCGGGAAATCTGTATCCAGAGCAGCAGCTGGGATAAGGATAACTGCAGTGTTGGAACTCTCTCCCTGAGCTCCTTTGTGGAAAAACGTGGAGTTGTGATATAGAAAACCCACGCCGTGATCTGGTAATGAAGATCCGACACTTTTTCCCCATTACTTGCACTGTCACAGTTGTGTGTTTCGCTGCCTTATGGGCAATCTGTGAAATGAATGCTTCTTGCAGCGTGCAGTCACTTGCACAACAAACAGACACTAAACATTTTGCTGCCTCAGGCAACCAGCGTTTGACTGATACGTGTGAACTGGTTCTGGCTGCTTCTGCCTCCATTTGCTGTTCCAGGCTCTTCGGGTTCCTTGTTTGCTGCTCTGTTGGCTGTCTGAGATGTCTCTCAGCAGGCAGTCCAGGATGAAGCAGGTGTGAGGGAGAGGAACAAAGAAATTGATAGTTCTTAGAATTAGATTAACTCTTCAGCTTCCTTCTAGACAGTGGCATTTTTGAACATACAATTTGCTTTCACTGGTCTGTGCTCATTTGCAGGCAACCCACAATGGGAGCATCACTAATAGTGAATGTGCCTCTGTAACAGTGATTATTTTACAACCTGGAAATGGCACAGATCTGTTCAGCTGTCAATACTAAGTCCAATGACTTCTTTAGCTTAATATAGCTGTATTGTTATACAGAAAAAAATCCTTAAGATGATCAGCTACAACTGGAAATAAGTAAGAGGTGAAGAGTTAGCCATATAATGTAATCTCCTGATTATTACCCATAGGATTTTAGTAATAGTTGTGCCCAGAATTCTCATGTGCAAAGATGTGATATTGAATTATGGGATGCGTTCTGATGATGTAAGAGACGGTCTAGGTGTCTGTCTAAGTAGACAGGATGAAGAATGGAAGAAGTGTTTGCTGATGCAAAGGTGAGTCACAACACAGTGAGAGAAAACATACTTGACATGGGAAACAGTTAAATTGTATCTTAGTGCTTTTACACCAAGTCCTTCTGCTCCAGTCTCTTTCTAGTGTTTCATTCAGCTGTGTTCAAGCAGGATTTATACATACATAATATATTAAACTTCCGGCAACAAGGGTGACCTGCAAGAAGATTTTTAATGCCCTGCTGTAGTGAGCTATGTGTGTAAATTAACCCCAAAATCAAATCTGTAGATGACTACCAAAGGCTTTCACCTTCCAGTTTTCCTGATACTTTGCAAAGAAGCTTTTAGTAGTGTCTACTAATTTTTTGGCTGCAGATAATGCTAATAAAAAGAAGCAAATATTAGGAGATGACTGAAGCTATACATTAAAAATTTTCATCTGCTGCCCTGAAATCTCATTTATGAGCCTCTTTTTTCTTGTGGAGTTGACATCACCAATAGCCAGTCATTTCAAGGGGCTCCAAGATAGTCTTCTTTTAGCACTGGCAGCAGATGCTTGATTCCCTGTGTATAAAATGTGTCTTTAACCACAGGCACAGTCAAGATTTCTGTACACCAGACTCGTGTCTTCAGCATCTGCAGAAACAAACGGCAGCAGCAAACACCAAGGAACACCAGCATGTGCCTTGAATGTGTCCCCTGCAACTCCAGGGCTATTACTGTGATGAACTAAAGCAGAACTTGGTGCTCTGCCATAACGTAATAAAGGTCACTTCCATGTAGTAAGAAGGATTGCTTTTGCTCTGAGTCAGTATATCTCAGCAGCATGCATGGCAAATGGGGTGTGCAGAGTTAAACAGAATCCTCCTTTCAGACCACTGAATAGCAACAGTGTCAATGTACCATGCCAAACATACCACCTCCAGAGAAACTCTGGAGGGGATGTACTACCCAACGAAAATTGGCTGGCAAGGCTGTGTATTTTGAGTCTAGAAACCCATCTCCCTGTTCAGCATTTCCTAGAGTGCTGGGTGTTTCAATTAACTTTTACTGCAAGCAAACTGAAGTGAAATACAACCTAAATTCTTCATCTTCTTCTTAACTGCAAGCACAGATAATTTGTAATTCGCTGTTAAACACATATGAAAGCCTCTGCAGAATGGAAGCCAAAGTAAAGAGTTCAAAACTCCGAAAGCATGAAGTAAAACATGGTCAGTTTATTTTCACTTTTCTTTGGATTTATGCAAATTAGGTTGAATAATTTCCAAATCTCATTTCTTACCAATAGGTGGCACCAACATTTTCTACTTTCTTCATGACACATTGCCAGTAGTGAGATTTAAAGTCTACCCCAGTGGTAAATTATCTACTAAATCATGATGAGTTCTGTACTGTTCCTTTCTCTGCAGATTGTGGCTGATCACTATGCAGTGGTACATGTTTTCTTCTCCAAGCATTTCACAAACTCTGAGTGGGATGTTTTGCTAGATACATTACCAATAATTCAGGCTGCTGTTCTCTTTCATGTTGTGGGAGTCATTTAAAAAACATTTTATTGGAGTCTGGGTTTATAGTGGTTTGTTTTGGTTTGGGGATTTGGTTTGGGTTATTTTTTATGTTTGATGGCTTTCTTCAGCTTTACACACAAAGATGTTAGTGTATCAACTTTTTCTAAAAATGATCTTGCCTTTCAGCCTCTGCAGGTAATAAAAAAATTGAAAAATTGACTTTTTAAAAAGCTAAGTCTTTTCTTTTCCTGTTTGAGTTGTATAATGCAGCCTTTACATCCAAGATTCTACTGAAAGTAATTTAATAGCTAAAATATTTCAGTCATGTGAATTTCATAGGTGTTTTGGAGAATATGGTACTAAAACGATGCAAGAAAAGTCACTGGAAACAAAAGCAAGAACAGCTTTGGCAAACTCAGTTAATTGATTGACAAAGTATTCACTGCCTTGGTTTAGTGGGAGAATCCTTGTTCCCAATGGACAGATCTACTAGAAGTAACATGTAACTCTTCATGAGAGTCCAACAGTTTTCTTTGCAAGTCATAATTTTCCTATTCCAGATTAATCACCAATGGACAAAAGACTTTGATTTTCCAATTGAGATTCCCAGGCAAGATTGTTTCCTTATTCTCTCCTTTCATAGTCATCATTACAAGAATGTGGTTTCAGAATTGCAATAGTCATTTTGTGACTCATAATCCCAAATTTTGTAACTGGCTTTTTTGGGGGGGATGTGAGGTTTGATTCACAGATTCTTTCTTATACACCTGAATTCCTGGCACTTCTGGTCAGGAAACAAGGATGCTGTTTCACCTAAATTTAAAGTCTAAATCCTGCCTACCTACCAGCCTATATGCACAAATAATTTCCAAGTGTTTATTATGTTTGCTGTTCTGAGAAACACTGTGAAAACAGAGCCCATCCTATGGATGACTGGCAAGATTAATGAAAATTCGGGCATCCAAGTGCCATTTACATAGAAGTTGGTCTCCTTCTAATATAATTTATACCACTGACTTGCAACCTTTATGTCTTGCTTATTCATAAATCAAAACAAACCTCTTCATTGATTCTGCATCACCTTGTTGCAATCTGAATATTCACTTCCCCAAGCCTCATATTCTCAGACTTGTCAGGTGCTTAGAGTAATTTCTCCAACTGAATGCCACATCTGCATATGCAACATGAGCCATGAGCTGAAGAAATACCTAAGACAAAAATAACCATCAGTGCTCTTTACATCTCTGGTAACCTTGTCATCAACTTCTGTTCACGCCACACAGGTGTGTCTAAAATCCATTGGCAACATCTGAAAATGCTCTTTTACTTGAATTTCAGTTCTTGAATCCATCTAGTGACTTCAGTGTTGTGAATATGCCCTAAAACGGGAGACATTACCTTATCCAAACTTTTCAGGAAAGTCAATGTATTTAAAATAGTCATTATCCCACTCCTTAAAAGATTTAACATTTTGCTGGCCTTTATACAGCCTTAATTATTGTCTCCTTTTTCTATGCTGAACAGTCTGGAGTTTTCCATTTCTCTAAAACTGAATGATTCCAAAACACACACCTATGGCTGAAACTTGTTTAATTTGAGATTCTAGGTATCCACCCTGTATTGCAAAAGTAGACTGTATGACGCAATATTGTTTTCAGCTGAAGACTTTGTAAAACAAGTATTGAGTAATCAGAATGTATCTTTATCCTTGTGTGTGCTTAGCAACCCTACATGTCTGGATGACAAAAAGAATTTGCCCTTGGACAGCAATTTAACAAGACATCAAACAGTCAGGATGAAAAATAAAAACTTTGCTTATATTTCACAATGAGTAGGGAATGAATAAAGAACCTCACAGTCACATTGGTTTATATGAGGGCGGGATTTTACACTTTTAACTTTTAGACATGGGAAGATGCTCTAGGGAGGTCTGGAAGCGGGAATGAGAAACTTTCTCTTTTTGCATCCTATGGAGTAGCTGTCTGAAGAGCAGCTGTACTGGCTGCTGTACTATGTATTTCTTGACCTTGCCGTTAGCATTAAATAGATTTTCATTAATAATTGAAGGAAAAGGAATAGGAAAAGGAAAAAGGAAAAGGAAAAGGAAAAAAGGGGAAAGGGAAGGGGAAGAGAAGGGAATTGGAAGAAAAAAGAAAAGAAAATGCTTCTTAATATGCTTCAATATACTCCTCAAATGAATCATAAAAAACAATGGGATGAATATGACAGAAACCAAAGTGGGGGGTCATATTAAGGATTGTCCAGGTAGTGATGCTTTCCAAAGAAGTCCATGAGGAAAGCTCTTGTTAACATCTCTGGTGATGATGGGACACACTGTGTCCCAGAGTCCAGCAAGAAGATATAATGCAGTTTATATATACTCCATACAGAAATTAGATCAGAGGAGGAGATATCTGTGGTCATGGCACAGCTGGTTCTGAGGGGGCAGTGTTTAGGGAGTTTACATACTCAGGAGCAGAAAAGTGAGAAGGCGCTCACTTGAAAAGGGCTTGTGTGTCCCTTAGTAGCACAACCTGTCTTCTACTCTTGGGAAGCCAAAAACTCTTAGTCAAATGAGCTATGACTGTATTTAACTGATCTCACTGGTCTGAGGAGGGATCCGGAGTCAGAACTGTCGACTTTCCTTGCACTGAGCCTCTATTCAGACTTCAGGCAAGTCTCATTCCCTCACAGCAAGCCTTGGAAGGACTCTGATTTGTGTGCGTGTTAATTTTGTAGGAGCAAAAGGAGCACTTGAGGTCTTCCGGGCTGGGTACAGAGTACACCTTACAGCTCAAGGTGTTCTGGAACAGACACACTGCAGAGCAGGGAAACACAAGTTTCCAAATGCACTTTCCTTGTCTAGACTCTTGAATACTGCTAAAGGTGAGGAATGGCAAGGCCTGGCAGCTCCCATCTCAAGCTCACAGTCAGAGTCATGTGTGCCTTCCAGGATAAATGTAATCATTGGACTCGAGCTCCCCAGCTCACCCTGACTCACAGTCCCCTGCACTCAGAAAAAAGGGTGGTTTTAGAAGAATTATGCGCACAAAGATACAGTTTAGCACTTGGTAGGAAGGATTTCTGAAATTAAGTTCATACCCAGTTTTGGAAGACAAATGCCTCTAAAAATCTGCTGCCTTCAGCTAAATAGAGCATGGTTCATGCAATCCATCTCTTGTGACTTTCACTATCTACACTCTAGGTGACTACAATAGAACTAGTGACTTTAGGCTCAAGAAAGGGAAATAGATACTTTTAAAGAGTGAGTGAGTCATCTGATCTATTTTAGTTATCTCTATTAGGAAGAGATAAATGAAGGTCTAAAGTGCCTATTTTTTTCTAGTGATTCTTAAAGAAATTCAGAAAACTATTCAGATAAGAAACTATTCCATGTAGGTGAATCTGACCTCATGTATTCTGGAGCATCCACTGCTAAGTTGCAATTCACATAATCCAATTTAGGCAGTGACTGTCAATGCAAGGCTGACATTTATAGCTTAACTAATAATCTATGTCGAGGTGGTACAGCTCGTTGGGAAGGAACAAACAAGCAATTAAAGGAGTATATTTGCTTCCCCTGAATTCAGTCTGTGTGTGGTTTTGATTTGATGATTTTGTCAGAGAGGCAGAAGTTTCTGCTGACCTAAGTCTCACAGCAGACAGAAATGTCTGCGTGACAGCAGGCAAGAAAAAAATTGTATTTAAGAAAATTAGTTTCTAGGGGAAGGAATGACAGCTTTCTTTTTGACCAATACTATATTTATTAAATTAGGAATCTAGTGCTTAGATTGGTTGCTGACTTACTAGTCTTTCTCAAGTAAATGTCTAAGTTTTCAGTAGTTCAGTGGAGTGAGATAGGCTTGAACACATACATAACTTAGGAAACTGCTCTCTCCACTGACTGCATCAATCCTCAAGGTGATCTTCTTAAGTCAGATAGCAGTCCCCTAGGGAGTGAGGAAGGTGCTGGAGTCCCTGGGGCTATCTGCAGGGCAAGCCTCATCATCAAATCAGCTCTTCCAGCAGCTGGCAGGGTTAACTCTCTCCCTGCCTCATCTGGATGGCAGTGGCACTCCTGCAGGAGAGATTAGCACATATCTCCCCTTGCTTCTGGGCAAGTGCAGGGGATTCATTTAATACCTCTGAATTTTTCAGACTAAGAGGAGAGTTACTTCAGGAATAAAAAATCCTGTAGCAGTAGAAATCAGAAGACTGGATCCTTGTTTAGATCTTCCAGCTGTTTTGCATGGCTCACATCTCACCAGATATCACAAATTTCATTAAAATGCTTCTGTAAAAGATGCGAGCTGAGCTGCTGTTTCCAAGGGTCTGTTACATCAAATTGCACAATGATCTCTCAGCTGTACTATATTATTCTCTCATTTTATAGGTTTTTCTAAGCCTTTCATTTTATTTTTAAATGACATTATTGCATTGGCTTACATGGGTCTGCAATTTCTGTGTTCTCAAAAAAAACTTGAAAAAATGAAACTGCTTTAGTTTATACTAATGTTGCATTTACATATAAGAAGATATTCTTGTAACATTAGATCTCTCTTTTCCCATATTTGTGAAACTATTTTTGACTATTTGACATTGTTTTCTCTTTTCCATTTTTGTTTTCAGCAATATAGTGTGAAATTAAATGTATTCATATCTTAAGTTCTTAAAAATGAAAGTCATCTTTGTACAGAATCTAAAGTAGTGATATCTTGGGTGGCTGCCCAAGTATTTCATCCATGGAAAAGTTTTAATATTGATGCAGCATTGTTGCTAAAGATAGCAAGTCAGTTGAAGTCACAGTAGTCACATATATTTTAAAGATGGTTTGGAACAAAGTTTTGCATATCCTAGATTTCTCTAACAAATGTCTCATTGGGTGTCAGGTTGCTGTTATACTACTTTAAGACATGTAAGGAAGTAAGGAGAGGGAAACTTGTGAAATCTATCCTCGAATTTCTTCCATTGGAAAAAATATTAAAGATGTGACCTACCTGGTCACATCTACCAAAATCTTTTCTATTTATATGCTAGTCTTAATTATATATTTCATCTATATGCTGGTTTTAGTTATTTGCTAAGAATAGCCTTTGATAATCTGTTTTCTCTTCTAGGCTGTTTGTGACTGAGTCAAACTCTATTGAGTATTCACTGCTCAAAATTTTAGAATAAAAAATGGTTCAATTCATTGGAGTCTCTATGTTGAACTACTATCAAACTTTTTCCAGTTCCTTCTGCAATGAGCATGGCACATTGCTTATTCTATTTTCAACAAGGCAATCACCTAGGATGTGAAAAGTGAAGTCTCCATTGGTTCCCTTGTCAAGTGAAAATATTTTTTTCCTTAAACAATAATTACATGCATCCCAGGTAAAAATGTATGCTCAATTTCTAATTTTTACTGCATGGCTTTTTCTCCCTGTTGTTGGCTCTTATTGTGTCATCTGACACTGTCTGTGAGGTGGATTGCGTGACACTGACATTTGTTTAGCTCCTGCATAGTGTCAGTTCTTAACAAAGCACTGTCCTCAGCTGGATGTGGTATGGGGATCCAGGGAACATGGAACTGAGGTTGTTTCCACCTCCTTTCAGCACTGTCTGTGGAAGCTCATTTGCAGTTGGTAACCCATGCAATCAGAGCAGGGCTGGATCCACTCCCTGCTTCTTCCAGGTTCTGTCTCTTAAGAAAATGCTGCCAGTGACCTCTAAACATGGAGATGGAAGTCCAAACTCATGGATGCTTTTACACAGGCACTTTCTGTCTGTCTTGTGCCTGTAGTGGCCCTTGAAGAACCAGCTGTGTTCAGGCACACCTGGGCAGTTTGCAGAGCTTTGTGTACAAAATGCCACCTGCTCCATTTCCATAACTCCCACTTGTGTGATCTATGAGTCATGCCAGCCAGGCTGCACCAGATTACGGGGTTTAACAGGCAGCATTATTGATCTACCACTGTGTTACTGATAAGTGTGAAAGATTTATTTTTAAAAAAAAAGAAAGAAAAAAAGACATATATCAAATGTAAAAATAAGAACTCATGGTCCTGCTGCCCTTAAATATCCCAATAAGGCACCTCCCATGGAAAGCAGTGGAGGTGAAGTTTCCATTCCACCCATTCTTGTGCAATTCACCTCTTTGGATGAGGGATTTCAGTTTTCCTGGGGCCATTTTTATTGCTTATAGTAGCAAAGTAATTGCTTTTAGAGGAAAAATGAAAGAAAAAAACCAGGAAAATTCTTTTGAAAACTCTGATGTTTTTGAATTACATTGGCTAATTCAAGGTTAATTAAGTAAAGGAAAAAAGAACAGAAAGACTTACTGAGAATTAAATTATATCCAAGTGTTAAGATTAGGAATAAACTAATAGACAGGATGGCTAAGATCTAGCATTGGATTTATATTTGACTTATATAGAATTTCATTCTTGAGAAATATACAGTTTTTACAAAGAACAACAAGTGTTATTATCACCATTGTACTTTGGGGAAGCTACAGACTCATAAACTAAGACTAAATTAATTATATGCCAAAGAACAAAGAGAACTGTTAACAAAACTAGATCTCTTGGTTCCCACTCTGTTTTTTTCTTTGGACTTTACTGAATGAAGTATAAATCACATGCATAAATTTTAAGGAATCTTTTTCTTGCTGTCTTCATCAGATATTGCACTTCCTATTATTTACATAAATGGAAAAGAGGAAGCCTTTCTTTGCTGGGAATATATATTATTCTTTTCTACAGAGCTTTAGGAAGTGAACTGAGAGCAGTTAGGACTGGTAACAGACCTGGTGGAGTACTAATATCTGTTCATGCTTCTAGAATATTTTAAAATTTGAGTTCTAAGTTTCAAAAAGCAGTGATATAATAAAAAGGGAATTTTGAGTGGGCTGTATGTTAAGAATCAATGCAGACCATTTGTAACGTGCACAGAGATAGTCTTGGTGCCCTGAGCAATGGGGTTATGCTACATGAAAATGACACCTGTCCATTGGATTTTCTTGCTTATTATATATTTGATCCTCAGACTGTCAGCTTTTGGTTTGGCTTTTTTTTTTTTTTGTGACTCTCTGCACTGTCTGATTATAGTCTGAGCCTCAGCTGTCCCAGAGAGGCCTCTCCCAAACCTCACATATGTGTCTAAGAGCTGCCATTCCCTCTCATCAGCTGTTTGCCCCACCTTATAGTTCCTCTTTGTATCCCACTTGCTCCTTTTGTCTATTTATATATACACTATATCATGTAATTCTAGAATATACTTGTAATGCTTTAGCACAGAAGTCAGGCATCCTAATTCTGACTCTCCTATAGATATGCCTTGCCTTTTCCTTGGCACTAACAGAATTTAGTTTAATTTTCTTTCTTACTGCAAAGGAAGGGCAATTTTTTAAAGTCTCTGTGGAACTGGTTGTTTTCTCCATGGATGCTTTTGTGGTGTACCTATCTCAGCATGGAACAAATTTTAGTAAGGTTCTTTCCCCCCACCCCCTTCCCGCTCATTGTTGCACAAGTATTGGGAGCCAGGGATAGGCATACTTTATAAATTAAAAAGAAATCAGTCAGTACATTGAAGCAATTAGTGTATATGAGTTCAACAGACAAAAAGGCAGACAGGGTTCTCTGTGCTTTTTGTCTTTTCCTGTCCCCAATGCTTTAAGTGTAGTACAAGAGCTAAATGAACAGAGTGAAAAATGACCACATATAGTGGGCCAGGCTCCAGCCTCACTGACAGAGTTGTAAATCCAGAATAAGAACATAAAACCTGCCATTCTGGTGAGCATGAAAGTCCTTTTAGTCCTTTTAGTTCAGACCTGGAGAACAGTGTGCAAAAGCAAAGGCTCATGACATGGATAAGGCAGATAAAGTATATTTCTCCTGCTGTAGCCTTTGAACTGGAACCTAATTTAATGGAGACAGAGATTGTAGTCAATGGTTCAGTTTAATAGCCACAAACAGACCTCTCCTCTGTGATCTAATCCCTTCTTAAATCTGTGGATATTGGGAGCCCCACAACATCCCAGTGCAGTAAACTCCGTAACTTCATTATGTTTTAAGTGAAAAATCTTTTCCTTTCAACCAAATGCTTGGTCATTTCAGTGAATACTCCTTGTATTGTGAAAAACTGGGACTGCACTTTCCATTTGATATTTTTGTGCCATTTGTAATTTTATGGTAATTTCACTGATGCCACTGGGGGCCCTTTCAACTGACACTGCTGTAAGGTAAGGTCAGAGACTTGTTTTTAAAGAATCTGACTAAATCAGAAGTCCAGCTGCTACCTTGGTCAGGATAGTCTCTCTAACCAGCTCTGTTTGTGAGAGGAAAGCCCTTTGGAGTTCAGAATGTGCAAGGAGAAGGGAGGGAGGTGAGTGGGGTATAACCTGGGAGGTGCCCTAGAAACACTGCATTTCAAACACAGCACTATTCAAGCTATCTAGACAGCCCAAAGCAGGAGCTTGTTCTGCAGGTAGAGCCACAACCATAGGTGCATACAGTTGTGCAGGATTTGCAGCAACCCTTTATGACCTGGAAGGTCTTTGCTTCTAGAAGCTGGGAACAAAGTTGTGCCTGACTCTTGGAGTTCATGACAATGCTGCTTTGTTGTTCCCTCACTCAGTTTTGCAGTCCTCAGCAAGCAAGACTATCCACACCATTCCTGCTGTATGCTCTAGGTCCCTTCCACATGTGGTGAGATTAACTCCACATTTTGGATGGCTCCAGACCGAGGAAACCTGGTTTTCCAATGTGTAATCAGAAGGTCTTAGTGTGATCAGCGCCACCATACTCATGCTAAACCCTTGTGGCTCTCTCTCCATGTCTGCAGCTCTTTACATGTTATCAAACAGGCTGCACACACAGCCAGCACTGCCCAGAGCCCCAGAAAACAACCTTGTTTCAAGGAAGTGAACCATATGTTTCTGGCCATGTCATAAGAGCACACATGGCATATTAGCTTTGATGTGACACCTGTGTGAAGTTCACTGGTACCTGGTTGTTCTAGGTATTTTTAAAGTTTAAATTAGGACTGAGATTTTTAAAAAATAATAATACGAAAAAAGAAACATACTCAGTCTTCAAGGCTGAGGTGGTCAACTTCCAGTTGCTGTCAAGGGAAACAGGAGCATCTTCTATTCTCCAACATTGAAAGCCTGGAACAGCACATTATTGTCATGTCATTTATTGAAAACTATCCAGAATTCCAGAAAGGACCTCCAACAGTAAAATCCAGATGCTTTTACCTTGTTGAATATAACCTCAGTAAAGGGAATTTTCTCTACAGGAACACCCCTGGATTCACTTCTTGATGTCCACTTACTGGTGCAGTCTTGCCAGTTGTGAAAAATTTCTGCCAGTAACATTCAAGTGGATACATAGCTGGACTTTGTTCTTTCTGCTCCATCACTACTTATCAAGAATGCTAGTCAGACTTCACACTGCTAATTTGAAGTAGCCAGATCATCTTATCTCCTGTGATGTTCCTTGGGCTGTCCAGTCTTTGCTTCAGAAATCTCCCACTCTCTCAGCTCCTACCTTGGTGTGAATAGCTAACTATTCTGTACAGCCATGAAAAGCTTTGGGAGAAATCAGTCTTCTGGGATATGTGCTGTACAAGTTTACTCCAGAAGTATCAGTTCCCCTCTAAAAACAGGTGATGGTAAGCAAGATATGGGTCAATAGGTACTCCCAAAACCAAAAATAGAGGAACCTACAGTGGAGCCTCTTTTGACAGAATATAGCTGAAGAAGATTAAGGCAGTAAATGTATGCACAAGAACGCATACATATTCTCAACTTCATACTATTCTCCTGCTGCTTAGCAGATCTTTAGTTATGAATATGACATGCCTGTGTGACAGCCTTCAATTCATAGCACTTGCAACACATTCGCAGGGATTAGGATACACATTACATATGTTAGGCAAACATATTTAGTACAGCAGCCTATTGGACCCCTACTCAGATAGAGAAAATGGACCACCACAGTTAGGAGCAACAAGCTCATCTCATGCTTTGTCCATAGAACAGATGCAAAATGGTTTCATTGGTTTTTGCATGTGACCAGCTGAAGCCAGTGTTTAACCACATAAACTGTCTCAATGATGTACAGGTGGACTCATCAGTGTTAGCAGCATGGCTATGGAGCAAAAGGAATCCACTGTGATATCCTGAGAAGATGGTAGTCTCTTGCCTCTGTAAAAGTTTCAGAGACAGCTGTATTATTTCTCCAGAATTTACTCCTCAAACGGGGCTGTGAATGCATCCTTGTGCATGCTGAAGAGCCTGCTATAGGTTAGAAAAGCAATATGAAAATAACAGAGTAATCCTTGCAAAGACTATTCAGAGCCATCATGCTGCCCTGTGCATTTTTCAGCCATTCAGATTACTTGTCAGATACTGAAGTTTGCTTCCAGTGCCAATCAGGATATGGTAAGTTTTGAAAGGAGCCACATGCTTTAGACTGCATTAATGCTGCTGGTGCTTTCCACCTCTCTTCAGTAGAGAAAGTCAGTGGGAGGGATCAGCAGTGTGACATACTGAGTTGTACTAGTTATACCTGCTTCCATGTATAACTAGTAACCAATACCAAATCAGTATTGATAACTGCAGGATTAGTTCTTTCTTTCTTTTTTAAACCACAGAATCACCAGGGTTGGAAGGGGCCTCTGGGGATCATCTAGTCCAATTCCCCTGCCAAGGCAGGGTGACCTAAAGCACAGGAACACATCCAGGTGGGTTTTGAATGTCTTCAGAGAGGGAGATTCTGTGATTACCCTGGGAAGCCTGTTCCAGTGTTTTGCCACTCTCAACATAAAGAATTTCCTCCTCATGTTGATCTGGAATTTCTTGCACTTCAGTTTATGGACACTTGTTGCCAGGGTCATGGAAAAAAGTGATAGTGATGAGCTCCAGAATTATCTGCTCCAGGGATGGAGGAGAGGCTGACTGGCTGGTAGCTTCACAGGTCTTCCTTCTTGCATATCTATTATCTTTTCTCATAACATCTGATTTTTCTGATTTCAGATAATCTCTTCCTATTTTCTGAAATCCCTATTGTGAATGCTTGTTTGGGCTGTTCCCATTTTGGAGATAACAAACATGATATAAGCTCTCAGTAACTATCACACAGTTTGGGAAGAGCAGACTACAATTTCTTCCTCCACCCTGTCTAATTACACATAAGTATTCCATTAAGTAACCCTTCATCACTCATTTCTCACCTGGAAAAAAGCAGAGGCAATATCACAGAGATACTCATAGTCCATCTAATTCTTGAGCCTTGCTTCTGTCTGGGAATATGCTCTGTATGTACTTAAAACTGGTCCTTTCTTAAACCATTCAGGGAATATAATTCTGGTACATGCAAAAAAAAAAATAAAACCTGATGAAAAATATTTAAATATATGAAAATTAATTTAGAGATATTTAATCAATGTGTTCTGATCCAAAGGAAATAGGTCTATTGTAATGGAAAGGGTTAGGATCTAGGGTATATCCTCTGTCTTCCTAGTAGAGAAATCTTCGAGACTTGTGTAAGGAAAAGGGGAGGAGAACGGCACTTGTGTGTGTATTCAAGAGACTGTTTTGTTTTTGATTCCTCCTTAACTCCATTAATCCAGTCTCCTTCCCTTTATCTGTCAAGATATTGTGTCTCTGAAGAGTTCAGTGCCTGAGAACAGGCAGGTCAACAGCCCTTTGGTTGGGTGCTTAATACATACAAATTGAATAAACACCCCAGGAAATTCTCATTCCCAGTTAAAAAGTTTCAAAAAAGCCCTGGCTGTTTCTTGTGCCCAAGATAACACAGAGTGACACATCTTCATCAGAGACAGTGACTCATAGCTAGGGGTTGAATTGTTGCGGGGGATTATTTCATCTGTTGGCTGTATCAAGTTAAGAAAGATGGAGGTGCAACCCTGAATGTCTTATTAACTGCCAAAATAATTACATCATGGACAAAAAGGGGAGATGAAAAGTACTTACATCAATTTATACTCTTAGTTTATGTGTTCTGGAAAAGTCTGTATCTTGTATCAAAGGCCTCAGGCAAGTTTCATGCTTTACAGTTTGACAGCTTCTGCCTTTCAACACAAAATATTTATTTAGATAAAATGTACTGATGTTGCTGTTATTTTCTCATTGTCTCATTCAGCTGTTTTTGTTTTTTTCTTAAATCCTTCACAGGATACTTAATCCCATGTATACTTTGTTCACTTCTAGAATTTTACAATGAAAGATACACTCTTAAATGCTGTATTCTCCATGCATACATCCTGACCTTTCTTGAAGGCATCAGTTGTTTCTGGAAGTGGACTGCTGGTGTGTCTATGGGTAAACACAGACATTTATGGAATCAAAATCTAAGTAACTGGAAATATCAAAAAAAGAAGAAAACATTCAGGAGTAGAGAGTGTAACGATGGCTGTCCTCAGTGAAAATGTGGAAAAAATATGTGGGCTTGCACTAAACCCTAAGATCAGCAATTTCTCTACCATGGTTGTCTAGACTGCATTTTTGTTCTTAGCTAAAGAAAAATGGTATTGTCAGACCTACAGTATAAGTCAGAAAAAGCTGCTACTGTAGGAGGTAGTGAGAGTCCCAGCTCCTGGCAATCTCAAAACCAGGAAGAGAGAGGATGCCAGCATCACCTCCTCTCAGCACCCTGCCTCTGTGGGAGGTACAGTGCCCAAGCTCAGATGTGGTGGGGTGCATACCCTCAGAGAGGGACTGCAAGCTCCTCACTGACCTATGTGCACTGACTCTGCTGTGCACCCCTTGAAATCCTCCCCCAGGCTGTCTTTGGTACCAGTCAATAGATTAGCACCTAGCAGCCAGGAAACCCATAAGCAGACACAATTTCCTTATAGCACTGGGTCCATGCAAAGGTATTTTTTTCTCTTCCTCACGAATAGTCAAAGCAGAAGCAATTTTCTGAGTGGCTATACCTGTCTTTAACAGCCCTCCCAAAAGTCATTAACCCTACAGCAGGGTTTGGATGTGCTTTGCCATCCACCACTTTCCCTCTTGTAGGAGCAGTGGTTGGGGTATTACTCAGAAAAACTGGAGGGAAAAATATTTTAAGAAAGAGGTAGGAAGGAGTCTCCTCCTGGGAGACAGTGGTGTGGGAATTTCTGTTGGCAGGAGCATGAGGTCTCTGTGCAGGAGAGAGGATGAAAGAAAAAGCCTGCAAGTCAGCAGATGGGGAAAGCTCAAACTCAAAGAAAGCTGTTTGACTATTTTCAAAAGCAGACACAGTGGGAATTGCAGAAGAGAACAGGCATGTTTGATATTTTGAGAGAGGTGCTGGGGACTCATTGTCTGCCACCCTGATTTCCTTATGAACTTCAGGGATGACTGTGTCTGCCTCATGATGTCTGAAATTATTTTCTAAGAGAGGGATGTCTGATTGCCCTTCCCAACACTTATTTTGAGAATCAGCTGCTGTTGTAGCAAAGTATCAGCCATCCCCTTGGCAAAATGGGTTGAATATTTAACCCTTTATTCTCCAGGAATCCTCTTTTTCATCACCACATTTTTTTTTACTGCTTTCCTGCTTTCCTTTTTCTTTTTGTTGTTTCTTCTCTTTCACCTGGAAAAATTCATCACACATCTTAAATGCAGGAAATTCTCTACACATGCTGCTTTAAAGTCTTCTGCTGAATAGAGTTACATGTTTTGGAGTAGTGACTGACAGGTGACACTGCTTTGCCAGGTGTGGATCTGCAGAGTGGGAAGACAAGTTGTCAACTGCTAGTGACAGACACAGAAAAAAGGACGACAACCAAAATCACCAGAATATTGCAAAGGACAGATATCCCCAGGCCTTTCTTTGCGTTGAAGCAGCAAGTTTTAGCTCTGAGGGAATTAGCGATTCTTACCCTGAATGTTTTATATTTTAAGCTTCTCTTATGTGGTAGTCTAAATCTTGAAATTTTACCATCTAAAGTTACTCATCTTCAGTGGTGTTATTTTCCATACATCTCTGTGTATATATATATATATATATGTGTGTGTGTGTGTGTGTATATACATATACACACGTGTCTATATGTGCTTGTAGATACCTTTTGTGTATAACTACTGTACTGTCCAGTCTTTTAAAGGAAAAGGAGTATTGCTGTGACTACTATACTCAAAATTTTGACACACTGACACTGACCCAGTGTTTGACGCTGAAGTGTTAATATCAGAATATTTCTTTGATGGTGTAATTTTGATTTTGTCTGCCTTGCTCCTGTCACAGCCGGGCAGTACTGGTATCTGACAGCTGGGGCAAAAACAAGTAACATTCTGCATGTGTGTTTGGTCCCCCCAGGACTATAAGTATGGTTTTACACAAGAGAAAAATACAGCAGGAGAGGCCAAGTCTGATAACCATTTCCCAGTAGAGAGGTCAGAGGGCTGGAGACACTGAAAGAGGGGAAAGGGGATTATTATGTTTGGGTCTGAGAAGAAGAATCAGAATAGCAGATACAAGTCAAATTAATGTTAGGATGAACTTTCTGAAAAAACTTCCTGAGTAGTAAAGTCCATGAAAATATGAGCTGTGTTTTGTCAATTATTGTGTGGCCAAGTCCTTTTGAGATGTAACTGGACAAAAAGCTCGAGTAAGTCCCCCAGAAAACAATCATTTGGCACTAGGAAGGAGTAAATTACTTAATAAGATTTTTCTTTGTCTAATTTTTGTGGTTTCATGATTGAAAGAGTCTTCTGCCTGCTAGTCTTACATTCACTGTTGTAAAACCCCATGTCATAAAATTAATCTGAGACCTGAGTGCAACTAGGAGTGTGTGCAAGTAATGGCAGTGATGCAACAGCAAGTGGCCCTGAAATGTGAAAAGGAAGCTTTAAGATAGAAAAGTGAAGCAAGGTTTCATAAGAACCTATTGGCAAGGTCTTTCTCCCTCCGGTGCTGTCAATGCAATCAGTACTCTGCACCTTAGGTTCTTTAAATCCTGTATCCTAAATTCATGTTCCTTCCAACATCCAGACACAGATGAAACTTGGCTCCCTTGAGGAGATTCATTGACCTGATTGGAGCTACTCCTGTGTAATGGCATACCCTTTCTGTCGTAAAGCCGGGAGACCTTGCACAGACATTAATGATGCTGCTACAAATCACAGAGATGTGCCCAGTGAGTCATTGGCACAGCACGACATAGAGCTCAGGTCTAGTAAATCAACTTTTTCCCTTCAGGAAGAAAACGCTTTAGGTGTTTTTGCACAGTGTTTGTAAAGTTCCTTTTATTTTCACTGAAATTACAAAAACCAAAAAAAAAAAAAACAACCCTTAAATATCCACCCCAAAACCTTGCTTTGCAAACACTTGTTTAAATCAGCTCTACTAGTGTAAGCAATACAGTGTATATATTTAAGAAATTTATGTATATTATTAAGGCATGAGATCTAAGAGAAACAATTTTACACCAATAACTTATAAGTACGCAAAAGGTATACTAGGAAAGGCACAACAGTACAAAAAATGAAGCATTGCACAGTCAGTCTTTGAGAGATTTTTGGCAGAAATGTAGAAACCTTGATCTGTCTTCTGTTTGTATAGGTTTAAGATTATTTGAGACTATAATTTCCACTGATTTTAGCAGGTGGCCTCAATACACTGCTATCCCAAGAGCTCAAGAGAGAGGAGCTATCACACCACCAGAAGCAAGTCTGAAAGTCAAGCTTAATATTCTCTTATAGTGTTTTGTTTTCAGCCCAGTAGGACAGCAAAGAGTCCTCTGCATGGTCTCCTCTCCACCTGCCCTCTTGCAGCAGAGCCCTATTCACACCACTAAAGCTTTAGGTTTTAACAGGTTTTCCTCAGTGGCCTAGACACATTACAAACAATTTCACCTGAAGGCAGAGCTATGCCTGATAATGCAAAAAGGCTGATTTAGCCATACCTTCATGCTTCCATACAGTGTGTGTGCCTGCCAGACACATGCATGTCCTTGCTAGGGGACAGGGTGGTTTTGCAATTAGGGCTGTGAAGTACTGTTGATGAACAACTCCCATTGACAGCATGACAGCTGTTCAATAAAACAAAGACAAAATGAGATTTTTCTCACACTTTGCAAGTATGAGGCTTACCTTTTGGAAGCTGGAAACAATAAAAGATGTTGTCACAGTCACCCACTGCCCTGGGCAGCAGCAAGTTAGAAATGAGAGCACTCATCCTGCCAGACCTCCTTTGAAAACAAATTGCACAACAGAGCCGATAGCAGTTCTAACGGCAGTAACAACACAGATATTTCTTTGTGCAACTGTAACAATTAAGAAAAGCTTAAGCATTTTCTGCAACACCAGAACTCTTTGAGTCAGCAAGAAAAATTAAAATGGCTCTTCTATGGAAGCCTCTGGAGAGAAACATAAAAACGAACCTGTAAATGCCACAGCTATCAATGCTTCTCTTTTTTTTTCTCTCTTAATGACGGGTTTTAACCCTAAGAAAGAAGGAGGAGAAGCTTTTACTTTCCATTTTACCTAAGCCTAAATGATTTTTTTTTTATTTTTAATTTGGATGAGTCAATGTGCACTTTTACAATATAAGGATGCTCCTTGGAAAATCACACTTTTAGCCAGTTTCCCATGGTAAGTCTGAAACATTTCTTACTCTGCTCCCCCTTCAACTGCCCTGATCACCCAATAAAAAGCCAAGACAATTCGAATAATTACCCTATTTATGAATTTTCACAGGAAACAATTATCATTAGAAATAATGAATGCTTCATATTTATTCATTGTAGGTCTCTTCCTCCCCACTTTTCCTTCCTAGAGAAGATAGGTTTGCTTTGCTTATCCATAGAACTGTCTTTTCTGCCATAAAATTTGGCCATACAATTAATTTGGTCTGTTAATTGTTGGTCTACAGCAGGTATGTTTTCCAGCACAGCAGTATCAACTAAGGTTATTTTTATTTTAACCATTTGTTTATATTGTCAGCAGCTTAGTGTAGATATGGTTACACTGGGGTGGAAAGTGTTTTTGCCAGTATAACTTACTTCACTTGGGAACAAGTGTTTTCTGTGCCAGTAAAATTAGTTTCTTTTCTCCCTGGCTAGTAGAAGCTGCACCCACACAAGGATAATTTGCCAGGACAGTTATATTGGTAAACTTTTCCTCATGCTGACCTGGTCTCTAAAACAGCATTGCATAAATAATAGAGGCAGGTGGGAGCAATCATAAGTGAATGGCAAAATACTGCAGCTGAGTTCATTCTTATGTCAGAAGCCTTGTGGTGCCGTGGTTCTGTCAAGGGTCAGCTATTTTGTGGCAGGTGGAGAGAATTGCAGAAGGGATGACAAACTCCAGTGTTGCTTAAATTCTGCCTTAAAAAGTAACTTTACAGTTAAAGCTACTTTAAAAAGTAGTAGGGCCAGATTATGGCATGACTCCAGTTCCTAGGTGGTCAGCACTAGAAGGTAGAAGAGATTAAACAAAAGGAAAAGCTCTCATGGGATAGCTGAAGAAGAGGAAACTTTTTTAGTAGAGCCAGGGAAAAAAGGAAGAACAGGATCTAAGTGTGGGGTGCTGGCAGAGGGAGAAAGGCACTTAGGTGGGCTAGGCCAGTTGGAACACCCAGTTCTTTGAACATGTCTCTCTGTACTGGCTCACTCTGCACACTGGATGAATATCAAGGTATTGGCTATAATTTAAAAGCAGCTGTTGGCACTGTTCCTGGTGGTCTCCATGGTCTCCAGCACTGCCTCATGATGTCTTTCACTGCAGCTTCACTGCTGGTCCCAAGGGCTGGACTCCAATAAAGCAGTAGTTATGTGTCCTTCCTGGAAAAGGACTTTTTGTCTGGAATTTTCAAGTTTCTGCAGTGTGCTAGCTTCCAAAGTTTATAAATTATTTCATTTTCATTTTTTTCATGCAGTCATCTATTAATTCCTGCATGCATTTAATCCATATGTTTTGGCCATGGGGGTTAATTTTCAAGAGCTGTGTCTGGCATAGCAACAGATGATCTCTCCTCTGAACCAACCATTTTGAGCTACAGCAGTTGTTAACAAATGTTTCTCTGAGCAGCTGTAAGGCACCTGGATACTGTGATGAATGTCACAGTCTAACCAAACTAAATAATGCCTTTATAGTACATATCAGATAACCTGAGTATCTACTGCTGGTTATGACATTTGTAAACGTATCCATTGCTTTACATAAATAATGGTTGTTGCAAATATTTAGATATTGTCCTTCTCTGTTTGAAATAATAGAAAGCAAATTGTATACTGGTAAATTCCAGTAAATTCTGGAAAACCATTATAAAAATCAAAACTTGGGACCATTTGGCAATATGTTTTACTTCCTTATTTAAATTAAAACACTGGACTTAACCAGATGTCTGCACAAGTCTTCCATTATTTTCTGGATTTATGGATATTTAGACTTTAATTATGGTCAACAGAAATCTATTCACAGAGTGTCATATACCACTTCTTGCCTTTATATGAAGAGAGATATAATCTTTACTGTAGCAATCAAAATTCATCCAGAATGAGCTTGAACCCTTTGCTATTAATGTCTATGGTCTGAAAAACATTTCTTGCAACATGTTTCTACTGAATCTTGTTGAACTCATTTTACAGTTTGACAATGGCATTATGGATTGCTTAATCTTTCCTTTCCTAGTAAAGAACAGTCAAGACTTGCCTTCCTACTGCATCAGTATTTCTTTTGTAAACAGAGGGTTAATGAATAAAACTGTTTTCAAGGTCAGATTGGCAAGTCTGGCTTATAAAAAATCACCTCATGCTTCAGCAGTGATAAAACAAGAATTGCAACTCAAGTTTTGCTTCTTTCTCTTAAAACCATCTGATTAAAAATAATGACAGATCACTCTGACATGAGTCATAGGTTTGAAAGCTAATTCATACTCTTCCCTATTATTGCATTAGTGACTAACTTCTTGTATCTGCAAAATAACATAAGGAAACAAAAATCCCTCAGCAACAAAAGATAAACTGCTATTCATTATCAGGATCAGTGTAGTTATTTTAACAAAAGATTCATAATAGAAAAATATTTCTATCTTTGTATATAATTTCCTTTCTATTTTGTTGTTTGATGTCAATAATTGGGATTAGTGTATCCTTTTAAGTCCTTATAATTCCTATTGAATTTAGAGTTAGTTCTTGGTTCAAAATAAAATTTTATCAGTTAGACAATACCTGTTAATGTATCAATTACTGATGGTTTCTGTAGATACTGTACTGTTTGATCAACAAGATACTAAAAAGCATTTTAAAATGGCATAGAATGATTAAATTGCATACTGTGAAAATCTAAGGTTTGGCATTTTTTACCCCTTTGGTATACTTGAAATAATGTATATCTCAGTGGTACTTGAGATTATGCTTAATGGTAAATTTAGTTAGGAATGTGTTTTCACACTGTAGGGCCATTCTTCATCACTGCATCCCTGTGCCTAACTGCCTCAGCACAGCAGGAAGTAAACAGCAGTAATGATCCCAGTAACAGCTCTGATAATAATCAGATAAACATGAAAGGAGAGATCGCTTCTAATTTTTTTTTCTCTTTTCCCCCCCCCCAGCTACTTATTCCAAACAAATCTGATTTTTTTGCTTGTTTTTTTTCTCCAGTCCTCCCCATGAAACATTGCTACTTATACCTCCCAAACAGAGTGCACGCAGGTGATAGCCATACTTTGATATCCAAATATTTAAGGAATGAAGCTTTCACTTTCACCAGTGAAATGGAGAGGTTTCTTTGTTGTTTTGTTTTATGAAGCCACATTTATCATTGTGTAGGCTGATCCATATACTAGTGTGGTAATCTGGTAAAAACCAGAAATAACTTGGCAGCTCAGCAATAGGGAAATTTGAAGAAGTGAGGGTATGTGATTGAAATCAATCACATTGGTTTCAAATTTTATGAATTGAACAACATGAATTGTTTTCAAGAAAGTAGGGAGGCAAAATTAATTTTGATTTAAATTGAACAGCTACATTTTAAATACATGTAACATTTTTGTGCCTTCCTATTGTTATTATCCTTCATCAAAACCTTCTGACTCCAAAAGTGCTCAAGACTGAAGAACCTCCATTGCTATTGCTTGTTTCATTGTGTATAAGAGTCTGCTTTTTTGTAAGGAAGGATTCAGATTATAAAGAATTTTAAATAACATTCCTCAAGCCATAATTCTCCCTAGGAGTTAATGGAGAATCGTCACTTTCTTGTCTCTTGTCTCTATTGAAAGCTAATGGTACAGATAAATCATAAGCGTATTTGAAGCACACCATATAGTTCTGGGTCCCTCTGGTCTTAGCATGGTATAATAAGATGCATCAGAGGAAAATGGCATGCCTTGAGCAGTTAGGTATGAATCTGGTCATCTGCCATCTTCCAGATAAATTTAGATTACAATAAGGATTTGTGAGTACATAATACTGTGGATAGCAAGGGCTAAATACTTGAGAATGGTAACTAAATCCTGCATTTTGGAATTATCACGGTGACCAACTGCCCATGAAATGTTTCTCATTTTAATGTATAGTGTGTCTGCATATAATTCTAGATCTGTATTTATATCTGCAGCCATATGCTGTTAGATTACCATCTCCTGTTCCAACAAATTACTGGAGCTGCAGTTGCCAAAGCAAACAGAGTTCTTTTTTTTCTCAAAAGCACCGAACACATAACACATGACGCACTTCATTCTTTCTTATGTGATAACTATTAAAATAACAAGCTACTAATATGCACAATGTGTAAATGAGCAGCAAAGTTAAAAACAGAGGAGAAAATAAGAGTCCTACATTTGTTACTGGCTGCTAATCGGAGCAGCTGTTTGGGGAGTCCTTCTCAAAGAAAGCAAGAGACACAGGTGCATGTTTGGCCATAAGTCAGTCTATTTTCCTGCACCCTGATTAGTCTGGAGAATGCTATTGCTCACCTTAGATTGGCTGGTGGCAGAGACTGTAAGAAAGTTTTCTGTAAATCACTGGAGTCTTTTTAACATCTTGCAGTCTGAGGAGTGCTGGGGTATGGTCTGTTGATTTTATTCATTTTGCTGTGGTTTACTCATTGGAGTGCGATTCCAGAGCCAGAAGGAGACTCATGAAGGAGAAATTATTGGTTTAATCAGAAATGTAACAAGTTCATAGATTAATTGCAAGGCAGGAAATAGCAGTAGGCTCGTTGATAATACCATCAGTATATCACTAAACAAAGACTCAGAAAGGTGAGTGCCTTATCTCATTGAAATCTTGTGTTCATCTGCTGATTTGACAGCAAGCCTTTTTCAGTAGAGAAAATCTATACATATTTTCCAGCCAAGAGATATGAGTGGGAGTTTTGCCTGATTTCAGCAACTTAGTAATCTCTCTTTTGGCTGACAATGAAGCAATATGAATATTTTTTAACAAATATTTGTCTGGCAGGGTCTCATTTATATTCCACTGTATGAAAATGTTTAAGGCTAAATTAGGCAGCATTGTCAGATCAATGTGCTACTTGTAGACTTGCCTAAGTTTTCAAGAAAAAGTATGATCACCTCCATTTAGCTGTATGCCCTTTGACACCTGATAGATGCTTGTATATATCAGCTAGAATTCAGCATAGAAATCAACAAATTGTAACCAAAAAATTGTAAAACCTATTCGTCAGTGTAATAGTCAATCTGTTTCTGGGGTAAAATTGTTCTGTGTTAGTTTGAAGGATATAAAAATTGGAGATTTCCTTTAGCATAGATCTCTAGACTCTTTAGGATGTAGTAACAAAACAGGCTTTAATATGGACTATAGGAACTCAAATGCAGCAGCGGCTCCTGTCACAAATTGTTACCAATATTTTACAGCTGAAGACCAAACTCAATACTTTATTCTGTTTTTCAGGATATTTGCAGTAGGTAATTTCCCACTGATAACAAAGTAAAGATCAGTAAAGTAAATTTTGTGACTGCCACTGGACTCTGAAAAGAGATGATTAATTCCAGGGCAGATATGGAACTGAGGCTTCTAATATTGTAATGTCCTCACCCACTGGCACTTTCCTGTGGAGCAAGTAAGCATGAAACACTCTGTTTGGACCTGTTCAACAGAATGAAGTCCAAGAAAGCATTCATTAGTGAGAAGGTGTCCCTTGCTTCTGGAGTCATAAAATGGTTTGAGTTTAAAGGTCACCTAGTCCAACCCCCCTGCAATGAGTAGGGGCATCCTCAAGTAGATCAGGTTGCTTAGAACCTCATCCAAGCTGACCTTGAATGTTTCCCAGGATGGAGCATCTGCTACCTCTCTGGGCAACCTATGCCAGTGCTTCATGACA
This sequence comes from Poecile atricapillus, assembly GCF_030490865.1. Classification (NCBI taxonomy): domain Eukaryota; kingdom Metazoa; phylum Chordata; class Aves; order Passeriformes; family Paridae; genus Poecile; species Poecile atricapillus. The sequence goes on from NC_081251.1 coordinate 14,150,207, forward strand.
CTCAATGTAAAAAACTTCTTGTATGAATTTTGAATTGACCCTACCCTTGTTTATAATCATCATTCTTTGTTCTGTTGCAATGGGTCCTGTCAAAAAGTTCTATTTTTCTTGTAGCCCCCTTTAAGTACTGCAAGGTTGCAATCAGGTGTCCCTGGAGCCTTCTCTTTGCCAGGCTGAATAAAAGTGTGTACTTCCCTTTCCCATTTCTGGGTCTGGGCAGCAGAGGAGGAGGAGCACTGTTCTGAACTCTTGTCTCAGCTGTGCGTGCACTGGCTGTATTCTCAGGCTGTATTCTCGAGGTTCTTTCACACTCTCTGAGTGGTGTAAAACATAGAGGTCTAACCTAATGTGGTCCTGTAGCTCCTTCTATAGTTGCTAAAGAGGGATGGACTGCTCCAGCTACTCTCCACACTGCCACAGCCATGTCTTGCAGTCATTCACACTGTAGTAATCTGACTTGCCCTCTGGAGGTGGCTGATCTTTCTTCCTCGGGCTGTAGACGTAAACATGATTCCTGTTTTGTCCAGGGAGCTTTAAGGGATTAAAGTTGGCTCAAGCGCACTCTAGAGTTTGTTAATGGAACCTGAGTTCTCCAAAACCAGAAAGGTTTTCCAGCTGAAGCTCTGTGTAATGATCATATCCCGCCGTGCAGTGCAATGTCTCTACTTTCTGCTAATTGCACTGAATAAACAGCAACAAAACCTTTGCCTTGGCAAGCCTGTATTTCCCCCATCCTGTTGAAGTAATGTCATCAGCTTTATATAAGGAAGTTTGCTAGCCATTCAGATAATTCCAATGTTCACATGCAGGAATTCACAACTAGGTTTATCTCATTTATTTCCCAGTTGATATAGAGAACAAATGTAACTAAATCAAGTTATAGGTATAGTCAGGGAAACTGCATTGTTCAGGCAGTATTGAACTTGAAAAAGAGGGGCCCATAGGAGAGATAATAGAAAGAAAAGGAAAATCTATGACATTTATTGTTAGCTACGCAGATGTAATTAAAGCTGATGTTTTGATAGTATTAAATAATGAGCTGTGTTGATGTAAGAAGGTGCCATTATTCAAATTTAATTATGTTTCTCTAGGTTTCTTGTGCAACTGAGTCCCCAAACTACTTCAAAATTAGGGGAATGATTGTAGAATGTGACTCAACTGTTAACTTAAATGCAATTCACAAAAAGATTACATGGAAAAAATGGTATTTATCAACTTATTTGTTCCTGAATCACATATTTAGTAGCACTGTAATACTTCTGACTGTGAGGTGGTCAAAATTCCTTAAGAAGGGCATGCAAATATATTGATTTTAAATTTCCCAGATATGGTGGGTTAAATCATTAACACGTCTTTCAGTTTGGTCTTAGTAAATTAAACTGTGACCAGACTTCACCAAATGAGAACAGAGAAAGCACAAAGGAAGATATTGTTTGGTTCTTTACTGCTGATGGTTAAAAGAACAGTGATAAATGTATGCTTCAATTAGGTTTGTGCTTCATGTAGTGCCACAAAGTCATTGGTTCTCTCACACAGCTGGAGTCTCTTTCATCTGATGCAATATGAAATATGAACAGTTAAATGAGGTAAAGTGGGGAGGAAAAAGAGTTCTCTTCTAAGGATGCCATCTGCTCAAATCAGTGGAGCCTGAGCAGAAAAGCCACCGCACTGCCCTGAAAACATCACCCACAATCTTCATTATTTGCAATGCTGGATTACGAAGCCTCTTGAACTTCAAGGAGAGTTTGAAGAGCTGGAAGTTAGGAGGAGAAATATATTGTTTCTTGCTTCACATCTGACTACATTTGTAAAGTAGCAGAGTCACTGCATAACCATAATGAAAGTTTCTTGGACAATCACTTTCCATTCACTCATCTATCAAAACTTTACAAAGTACAGTAGCACCCTCAGTCTGGATGAAAGGCTGAATTTTAATATTTTCATTCATTTCATTTTCATTCCATTTAATATTTAATTAATTTCATTTCAGTGATTTTTGTGAAATAAAAGATTTTTGTGAAATGCTATTAGTAACATCTTATTAAAACAAAAGGAATTCTTCTTATGCCCTTTTTTGCCTGTCACTCCAGTGATAGAAAAAAGCATGGTATTTACTCTTTATTTTACATGCCTTTTCCCAAATTCTCTTACTAAAGAAAGATCTTTCAAGAGCTGTGATTCTGGGAAGTCTTCTAGCCACCAGTTGGAATCAATGATTCATTGAAAAAGTGGATCAGATCAGCTGTACAAGCAGAGAGTCATAGAAATAATTAAGGCTGGAAAAAGGGACCTCTGAAGGTCACACAGACCAGGATTTCCTCAGAGCAGAACTAACTTGAAAGCTGATCAAGATGCTCAGGACCTTGCCCACTGAATTTGTGTTTCTCCAACATAGACTTGACAGATTTTTGGGCTACCTCTTCCAGAACTTCACCACTCTCACTGTGAAAATTTGTCCTTCTTCACAGTCAATATTGTGTCTATTATCTCTTGACCTTTCATTGTGCACATAAGTGTACAGCACCAAAGCCTTGTACATTGATCTTCCCAACATCTCTTAAAAGGATTTTCTGAAGTACCTCACACCAACTTTTCTGTTCTCACCCTGTTTAGAAACCTGGATGTGAAGGATGAGGACTAGGTGAAACTTGACTCGATGGGGACCTCAACAGTGAAAATCTAGCCTGTGAGTCTCTCCAGACCTCATGTCCATGTGGGTTACATACAATGCTGTCAGTGCTGTGGTGACGCAACCAGAAGAGCACATTTTGGAATGATGGAACATCTGGCAGACACTGACAACTCTGCATGGGGGCCATGCTGACAATTTGGAAGGAGTTAAACACAAGATCTGAAAATGTTTTTGCAAGCCTTAGCTAGAAAGACTGTGAGGGATATTTCTAGGAAATGATCACAGGCTGAGAGGAAGTTCAGTGTGAAGCTGGGCTGGCCAGAGAAAGGTGATGGTGCTCCCCAGCCAGTGAGAGGACCTTCAAAGGGAAGGCATATTATATTCTAAGGCAAGAATATCCTTTGGGAAGTTTTACAGTCTTGTAATGATTTTGAGGGAAAGAACCATACTTTGTGTTCTCATTTGGGTTTAAACTGAACTTTTCCTGATCTCCCCAGCAAATCCATTTGACTTGGTAGATTAGAAACACACAATTCTCTGTGTTGAAAGTACCTTTAAAAGTTTGATCTTCTACTTGCAGGTTTTTAGTCGTATCAAATCTACTGAAATGACAACAGCAGCAACAGATATTTATAGAGAAAGAAGCTTTTCATCTTCTGTCCTGCCTGATGCCCCACTGAGCAGCTCATGCTGTCATGATGCAGTGACCAGAGCTCCATGGAAGTACTGTTCTGCCTGTCTCACACACTGAGTAAAAGCTCTCTGCTAATCATTTTCTTCAAAGCAGACCATTTAAAAGGTTGCTTCTGTGTCTCCAGGTCTTGTCCTTACAGGTCCAGAGAGGATTGCTCTTAGTGGTTTGTGCAAAAATAGCCTCAGGTTTTATTGGAGATTACCACTAAGATAAAGAAGCCACAACAGGTCTTTAATTGTCTGTCTCACTGCTTCTAGTAATTTTCGTTGGAATAAGAAGCAGCTGGTAGAGTTCATAGAAAGAAAATCCATCAATCTTTTTTAACATAAAAAAATCCAGCAGTTTTGGGTCTTTTGATGGCAAGAGAAACACATTCTCTCTTCAGGTGGCATTGTGGCTGTTAATAGGAGAGTACCTACTTTTCTACCACCTCTAAATCTGTCTTTTCAGCTACCATCAGTTAATCATAGTAAAGGTTTATTGCTACAAGTCTCTTTGCAGCTCCCACTGCCCTGCCTTATTTTTTTCAGGCATACTTTTTGGTTTTTTCACTTATAAATGCATAACCCTGAATGAATTGTTGTCAGCTTGTTTACAGGATCCTTTTAAATGCTTTCCCTATTGCTGGGAGCACATCTTTCTTTTTCTTTGTTCCATTTTTTTATCCCTTGACAACTGAAAACAACAATAACAAAAAGTGCCCAAGAGCTATTTTAATTCTTTATAGTTATTATAATTGCAATTTTCATGGGATTTCTCTGCTGTTCTTTGGAAGCAGACATAGTTTCCATGTTTAAACAAGTCTATGCTATACAGTAAAAGAGTGTGAAATAGAATTGTGATAACCTGTAACTTAGGTGTTTATCAAAAGATATAATTTTGTTGTGTTAAAATCAATACCCTGCAATAACCGTTATGGTCTCCTATTGAGAACTTAATTTCCACTTAAATTCACAGAACCAAATACAAGATAATACTCATCCAAAGTACAAAGAGGTTGATACCTACTGAATTTTCTGATTGAAATATCTATCACATTTTTCAAACATATGAGGGTTTTTTTAAACCTAAGTACGTTCAAAAAGTCCTCCTAGAGATCACCCTGCTTGTTTGAGCTGCTGAATACCTTTTAAAAGATAGCTATTAGCAAATGCAAAAATTAAAATTTCACACACGGCCTTGGGAGAAGTATTAAGAATGGAAGAGTACTCATTTTAGTTAGAGTGGACTGAATTTGAGAAAAAAATTCAGAAGAATAACTCAATAGATTTACTGAGATGTCAGTTTTGGGTTTCTTGCTCATTGAACTACCTTAGCTTAGAGAATCGTAGCAAGAAAACTTTAGTTTGTATCACTGTAATACAATAGAAATTAATTATTTCTAGCAGCATCTTATGATGATAATTATTAATAGATAGCTTTTTAAAAAGGTGGCACTTGCCTGAAAAGCAAAGTTATAACAACCAATAATTCAGCCTGTTTGAATTCTGATTGATTTAATAATTTGACATAAATATTCTGTTATAATTTTCCATTAAATATCTACTCATTTTTTCATAATAGTTGTCAGCACAAGAGATTAAACAATGATTCTCTTATTTATGAATAATAGTTCCATAGTAAAAAACTAGAAAAGGTAAGTATACCTGTTTTACTTTAGGACCGGTTGCTATCCCCATTGCTCAAACCAAAAGAGGATGTCTGTACAGAGTCATACCACTCTGTAGTGTCCTACTTTGCTGTTCCATGGCTGCTACTCAGGAAAATCTGCTGTTCATTAAAAAGGCCAGCAAAAATTGGCCTCAGTGACTGAAACACTGTTATGAAATGTATTTTCAGAGGAGCTTCTAGTAAGCTTGGGATTGGCCCTGAGTTATTTACAGGTGTGGGACTGCATTCATCAAAGCCAGGGCTAGCCTCATTTGATGCATAGGAATGGTTCCATATATGTGTTCTGTGAAGTACACAAGCAAGAGATTTCATCCTCCTCTTTTGTAAGACATGGAAAAGTCATCTTTATTTGAGTGCTACAACAAGAGCACCCTGACATTCGTGCAATTGATCACTTACAACTCTGGAGTTGGTCATCTTGCTGAACAGTGAATTTGAGCCCCACTCCCACATCCTCTAAAATTACCTGGGAGTATTCCCACAGGCACTGAGGGAATAGAATCGATCACTGTTACTATAATTAATGGTAGAAAATGCATTTAGTTCTGTGGGAACATGGAATTGTTTAAATGCTGCTAAGTGCTGCAGGCTAAATACCAATACAAGCACAATTCATTTTAAATACTACATCTCAAACAAAAAAAAAAATCGCTCCCCATGAATTTTTATAATTTATATTTTATTTATTTAAGTGAGCTTTTATGGCCATTCTGGAAAAAAAAGAAAAAAAAAAGGAAAAAACCCAAACCAAAACCTCGGGCATACATAGTTTATGGGTTTTGTATAGAAGTTTTCATACACTTCTGGAAGACAGACACTTTCAAAGTGGGTGGTGGAAGAGATCTAATTGAGCATGGCAGGAAAATACTAAAAGCAGAGAATACCAGATAAGCTGTAAATTATGTGGATAAGAAATGTATATTTATTCCAGATTCACTCAACGACTGCAATTTTAGTTGATAAATTGAGTTTGAGCTGAGTATCTTCCAAGTGAAAAGAGTAAGCCTCTCTGGCTTGAGCTCAAAACTGTAGGCTCCTTGCCTAGGACAGTAATATCATATCCTTTGTGGTTCAGGCATGGGGGAGAAGATGCAGGAAACTGATCTCTACATATGTTTTTGCTCTGTGCAGGAGACTATTCCCCACAGTGCTGGCTGGAAACAGCCTATAGGCTGGGGCTGCTGGGGAGTTCATATAGGTTTCTGATTCAATGTTCCTGCTCCAGATGGCCAAAGTGGTTGAGTGACTGAGCTTTAGCTTGGATTCATGAATAGTCTCCAAAGGACATTGTATTGTCTGGCCATCCCAGAATCCTTGGCAAGTGGTCACTTTACTCTTTTCTCCTAGTGCACCCTCTGGACATTAGGAGGGGACATTTTTATCACTGATCTGCTGGAGACTCTTTCATATGAGGAGCTGAAGTTATCCTTGGAAGCTGGAACCCTCACTACTAAATACCAGATCGCCTCTAGAGTTACAATAGAGAGCTTCTCTCAACAGACACATTTTTAGCTGTTCTCTCCAAGTGTGGTGAAATTATGCTATGCAGAAGTATTACTTAATCAGGTTTGATTGCAGCCACAGCACAATTTAGTCTCTTTTATATACTGCCGACTAGTCTAGACTACTAGCTCACACAATATTAATGCAATACAGATTAAAAGAATATTGTTGGAAAATACTGAAAGAGAGCCTTGTTTATGTTCTACTCCTACTAAAACTGAAATTAAAATGTCTATTCTTCATCTACTGAATAGTCACTTCAATACCATTCATTTAAAACTGCCTAAAAATTCTTAGATTGGCATTCTGCAATTGTAGGTTATAGAGAAAGGATTTGAATTATGCTATTTTCCTGAACTTAGAAACAACTACATAAAATCTCTCTTGGGAAAGGAAGAAAAGAAATTAATACATCCCCTTGGAGGCTTTTATGAGTTTTGTTCTCTTTCTATGAACATTCTCAGAACCAAGGTAAGAGAATCAGTGAATCTGATTTAAATCCAGAGTCTATTCATGAGAAACTGCTTCTGAATGCTGAACAGCAAATACCCATACAGGGAACATGATTCTGCAAGAACAGAGCTCTCTTTCCCACTGCATTTTACTCTGTGAAACAGAATCTATATTTGTGCTTATCTGAAGGCTGAAGGCCTTTTTGCCGGAACAAACTATTCACTGAAATAGTTGCATTCAGTCTTCCAGGTCTTTGGCCTAAGAGAATGAATATAGCTTCCATAGAAATCAATGCATTTGAATCATGCTCAGTCTGACTTTCCTGAAACTAATATTGCATAAAAGTGCAGAGGAGCTTATTTTACAAAAAAAAAAGAAACCATGACAGAATTTTTTTAAGTACAAAAAAAGAGTAAAAACCAGTCTGTGGGTTTGTGGGTTTTTCTTTATTTAGATTATTACTATTATGGCAGACAATTACTATGTATAACTTTCTAAAGAGTGAAAATCCCCTTCATTAGGTAATTTTAAGAATAGATGTCATGAATTTCATGAACAGGATCAAACACACCTCAGAACAGAATCTGCTGATTCAGGATAAAAAGATCACATTAGTATCTAATACATTTCTCATTACTCTGACCTGATTGCTAATAAATTAAACTAATATCCCAAAGTGGAGTCTGCTTTCCCTAAAATGGTCACTGGTGACTGTTCTCTCCCTGCCCTTATCTTGACCCATGAGCCTTCCATTATGTTTTTTCTCCTCTTCCCAGCTGAGGAGGGCAGTGATAGAGCAGCTTAGGTGGGCACATGGTGTCCAAGCAGGGTCAACAAAAAATATTTGTAATTTTTTCCACTTTTTTTCAATTCTGCCCTATTATTTCTGCACTCACCCAAGCTTTTCTGATTTTCAGTTAAAATTCCATTTCATACCTTAAAAAAATCAAAACATAAGATTGAAAGTATGCAGATCTCTTTATCTGTAAGTAGAAGGATACATCTGAGAAGAGTGATTCAGAAGAGGTAGCCATCAGTCTAATTGAGATTTTTCACCTATTCCAGTAGTTCATTTACTCTCTGTTTGTATTCTTGTTTTCCCTGTTCTGTAGAATTCAGTGTATGTATGAAGTCAGTATTTCCTTCTCTTTAATCCTCTTAGCTTAGCAAACATTATCTAGCTTGCACAATATTCTTATAGACAGAGTGTTAAAATAAACCTTCCAGTTTCCCTGTGCCATTAGAGATTCCAGATTTTTTTCTCAGATTTTTATTAACTCTATTTCTTATTTCAGTTACTATTAATTCAATCTTCACGTGGTGTTACCCAGTATAAACTGATGAAGCTTTGCATATTTATGGAGCTGAATTTTTAGTTTATTATTTCAATAGGTTACATTTAATGGCAACCTATAAAATCAGTTGCCTATGCATCTGAAAATTAATCAACACATGGTGTGGATTGAATTATCCCTACCTATGCTGGTAGGAAAGGGGCAAGCAGAGTAAACACACACACAGCTAATGTTAATGAAGACTGATAAAGAAATAGAGAATAATAGAGAATCATGGGTAGGAGGTTGTCATGGAAAATATGGAGTAAATAATTCACTTTCACAGCAGAAATTGTGCACATACCTATTCTTAAGGCATAATACAGTGTCACTTTCTCTTGCTTTCTTGAACAGATATTTGCCCATACTTTCTTGTTAGAGGTCTTCAAAACTAGCTGAACACTGACAACATTCTTTACCCTGACCCAGTACCTCTTTTAGATTTATCCTTTTGTAGCAACTAAATGATTATGGATTTCCCATGGCTTTTATCCATATTTAATTGCTGTTTCTTCTTCCCTGTTCTTGCTGAGATCTGGAGAAAGGTAATGAATCTTCTTTCTGCCTTTTTCACCCCTGTATTCACCTCTCAAAACATACAGAGAAGAGAGCAACAATCTGAAGACAAAAGCCTATGTAGTTTTACAATTTAATTCAGGGCAGGGTATTGTTTGTGACTTGCTATTTCCATTTTATAATAAAGAAACCAATAGAGAGATGACTTGTCATTGAGAATGCACCAGCATGTGGCTCAGACACTACTAATTTCAGCTCATCTCCAAGCTTTTCAGTCCCTCCCTATTTTTGAAATGCTGCTTTCCAAAAGATCATGAGAAGTGGACTGGTAAAGTCAAGTGTAACAGTCCCTATTGTTCAGAAATATTAGAAAAGAGTAGAATAGACTAGAACTGAAAAGTTCAGTTGGAAAGGACCTACAGTGATCATCTCATCCAACTGCCCAACAGCTTCAGGGCTGACCAATAGTTACAGCATTAACTTACAGGCTTCTTCAAATGCCTCTTAAACACTGACAGGCTCAGGGTACCCACCACCTCTCAAGCAAGCCAATTCCAGTGATCCTCTTGGTAAAGAAATTCTTCCTAATATCCAGCCTAAACCTGTCCTGGCACAACTTTGAACCATTTCCATGTGTCCTGCCATTGGACACCAGGGAAAAATGTTCAGCACCTCCCTCTCCACTTCCCCTCCTCAGGAAGCTGTAGAGAGCAATGAGGTCTCTACTCATCCTCCTTTTCTCTGGACTAGACCAACTCAGAGTCCTCAACCACTCCTCGCAGCAGCTGCTATTAGTCATCAGGATTTTAATTAAAACAGCCTATGCTCATACTGAAGCACAAAAATAAAAATAAATATTACCAGTGAAAGGAAAGTTAATGTTGATTAAAATTGTAATTTAATACACAGATGAATGAAGAACATTCACATAACTTGAGATCAAAAAACTGTTACCTATTGCTGTGATACTGCAGAGTAACACATATAATTACATTTATTGCCTGCTTTAAAAAGAGAGAGAAAGAGACATTACAGTTTTGTGGGCACAATTTACTACAGGCACAAATATTAATATTTTGATGGTAATCAAAAAAGAAGCAATTAAAGGTTTAGAAGTTAAACATTTGAACCTGCAATTTAATGCAGAGATTTAAAAGTAGATTCAGATTTATTTTCATTTGCAAGGCTACATGCCCTCAAACATCAATTGTTAGCTTGTTTATTAAAGCTTTTGGTAATTTAGACAGCTTCCCCACAAATTGATGTATGCCTGAATTGTTCTGTGGCCACAGCAACAGAAAATATTGCATTAGATTATTATAAATGGTGCTCTTTAATTGTTTTTCTAAAACAAGGCCTTACCAAACTATTTTCAAAATAAGAAGTGTCCAACCACACCAGTTCAGCAGTTGCAGAAACGTACTCCTCAAGGTTTGCAGAGCTGAACCAGTATCAGGCATGTTCATAAGCACATCAGTCCTTCAATGTACATCCATTCCTCAACCTACATCTATCTGTACTTGCATTCACAGCTGTATAATTTTTGTCAGCTGTACCAAGAAAGGGGACAATTACATCCCAAGTGGAAATTACAAGTATGTTAGTGCAAGGCTTTCTCTTTTCTGTGATTAAATACTAGAGCTTATCACTGATGTCAGAGGCACCAGTGTGACAACACAGTAAACCTGACCAGCAAATGCCACCTACATCCCTGTATCCTCATGTAGCACCATGTGGGACAAGGTCAGTGCTAAGAACAAGGATTATACAATTAGCTTTATAGGAGAAGGCTGACAGCATGCAGATGGAGGGATCAGTAAGACAGATGAATGAATTTGCAGTGATTAAACATACTCCCACCTGCACCTCCAGAGAAATGAGGAATTGACATTTAGTTACACATCACCTCGGAATCTGCATGGAGAGCAGGTGAAGGTAAGGAAATTATAGGCTGTCATGTTGCTTTCCTGAACCACTTCAGAGAGACCTACCAAAGGAAAAATGGCTTGTCCTGGTGGAGATGATGGTACTGAAGTATAAAGACTAAGTGCAATGGCTTAGTAGAAATTATATCTATTAAAATGTATACAAATGTATGTGCAAATGTGGTACAAACACTTAATATAATGAGATGATCACATTCACTTTTACTCAGCTCTATCTGATTAAGACTTGACTTAAAAGAAGCTAAATGCTAGTACAGAATGTGATCTATGAAACATGATGTCTGATATCCAGGATTTCCTCTGGAATACGCAATGTTGGGTGGCTGTCCTTTTCAAACACCAAGATTTTGCATGTAAGGAGAGGCCTGTGTGACATGGTGGGAATCCTAACACTTGCAAGTCTTTCAAATTATTGGTTCAAGCCAGTATTTCCACATGCAGTCACATTTTTTTTTTTAACTGAAACTCATTTGTGCTCACAAAGGACAGACATCCTCTCCTGACTCGGGACCATCAAAGGAGAGCTGGTAATGAGACAGTGGTGAGCAGAGCTGTAACTGATTGCTTCAAATTGAGGGAAGCAATCATGGCAAGGTGTAATGACTGACTGGTAGCTATCCTGAAATGCAGTCAGTCCTTAGGAGACTGGCAGGGTGTGTCCCAAACAGCTGGACCCACGGGCACCCACTGGAGCTGTCTATTCAGGGAGGTCCTGGGCAGGTTAGACAGACAGAGTCATGTGTTTATTTTGGATTAGTGCATAGCTGATACCATATTCCCTGCTGCCCCATAGTCTGTGTGCAGACTGTGGTGCAGAGCTCAACAAGCAGCTTCTGTCACACTGTGGGAGGGGAGCTTGAACATTGCTGCAGTGTTCAGGTGGGGATGAGGGGACACTGAGGACAGTGGTAGCAGAAGTCCAGACTGCAAAGCAGGCAGCCCCCAAAGCAAAAATTAAATGAAAGCAGGCAAAAGTAGCTGCAGAAATTAATGAAAATTCAGCTTGGTATTCACTCCAAAAGCACAGAAGCCAGTGGCAGTTGGCTGTTTCCTTCCAGGATATGAGCCCTACACAAGATGCTGCATTCTACAAAGTTTTAACAAGTTCCAACCAACTGTATGGCTGCTTTAGGATGGGTGAGAAGAGAAAGAGCAGGTGTACAAGCGCATAATAAGAGTTTCTGAATAAAAGAAATAATTTATTTTTTCTTTTTATTTAGTGATTGTTTGCCAGATCACAATTTGGAAAGCAACTTACATTTAATTTTTCCAGGTGTGCAGTATCTAACATCTTATAAGCTGGTGTAAGATTGCTAGATTTCCAAAGTATTGTCCATCTGGATCTGGGTGTTTGGTGTATTAACTGAAATGCTTTCAACTGTAGTACTGTGGGGGAAAAAAATTAAAACAGTGTTTCCCTCAGGAAAAAAGTATGGACCAATAATCATCATCACTCAAAGTTTTGAATTTCACTTTCTCTGAATAAACACAGAAAAGGTTCTGTGAAGACAGCTAATCAGACACTGATTCATCCTTACATTCACAGGTTCCTTCTTCTCCTGAGCATCACTGATTAAAAGAGAAGAGATTATCTGTATAATACAGATATGATGGATTGGAGGTGTCAGAATGAGGTTCTTTGAAAACTCATTATTTCTTTTGATCTGTTTAAGGGCATTCTGCAAGCACTGCTTTTTTTCTCTCTTTTTTTTTTTTTTTTTTTTTTTTTAATGAAAACAGCATATCCATTGCTCAAACAGTAATCCAAATACTTGTGATGAGAACTGTGCACCCAGATTTTCCTTTTCAGGATCAGTTCAGGAGTCTTGGTTAAAGCATATGTGATGCACTGACTTCCATATGGTTATCAATATGATTTTTCTGTTAACAATGGCAGCAATATTCAGTATTGTTTCATTGGCTCTGTCAATGGCAGCAATGGGTAACAGTTCTGAACACAGAGGAAACATTTACTGTGCAAATTATCACTTATAATAAAAAGTCCTTCCATTCAGTTGACCAGCCCAGTCTCACCCCTTTTTAGTATATCCATGGCAGTCTAATTTCCTATTTGTTTTAGTTGTTTCTGATTGAGCTGAGCATCACTGAAAATGCCAAAATCTGTCATTGTATTCTCCATAGACTGAACTTTCCAAATAAGCACTCAGTTTGCAGCAAGCTTATTAACAGTTGGCCCAACTCCTTCAGATTTCATGAAAGGGAAGCTGTGATAGTTGGGCATGTTAATCCTCTTCCATTCTCAGATCTGTTTTCTAGCAAGTTACTGAATTGCTTCAGGGACTTGCTGTGGTGCTTTTGAGCATGGGGCTGTGCAACTCAGAGGGCAAAGAGTTGTCAACAGAACCACAGAAATCACAGGTGCTTTGGGAAAAATCTTTGGCTCTGATAAACAAAATGGGAGATCTTTATCTCAAATCACATATTTAAAATGTCACAGTTTCATTACCAGATTATTCACCAGAAATAATGAAGTAAGATTACATATAACCTTGATAGAATGGAGAAACAACAACATGTTAATCTTATGTAGCAGCCTGCCACTGATGCTAGAAAGAGTATTGCTATCTAATAACCACAGGGCTGAATCCAGGCAGGATGTGTAAGGCCATGTTGGGTTAACCTGTGTTAAACACCTGACAGCTCATCTTTCTTACTCCCTGGAAACACTTGTATAACTTGTCATGCCAGTGAAGTCATACTGAATTGAGAAAACTAGTTGAAACCAAATATGCAGAGAAACGTATTTGTCATTACACCGAAGCCGACAGCTGTAGCAATTTTCTCTGAGCAGACACACAGCTTGATGAAAAAGAGGGAAGCTTGTGTGGATTTCTAATTGCAGAGTTCTATTGTAAAGGCCATTGAAAATGGGCCTCTGATTTTAAGAAATATTAGGAAGCAATCAATATCAGGTGGTTTGTTTGGATTTAATATTCATGAATCATTAGCAATTTAGAACAGAATTAGGGATTAAGCTTTTAAGAATTGTCAAGAGGAAGCAGAAACTATTGTAAGATTCCTAGTAGATAGAACTAGCATGATAAAAAAAAAGGGTCACTACAAATAGTATAGGAAAAAATCATTACAATCAGTAGCAACCGTTGAAGGACGTGTTCATTTTTACTAAAATTTGAATTACTGGGACACTGGCAGCAGTATTAAAGGTCACTCACTGGATTAAAAGAGTTATTCTGATTTTCTTGTATGGTTTCACATGGAAAGTTCACACCATTAAACACATTACAAATGGGTAAGTGTCTATATAGGCACCTTCAAGTTCACATGAGGCAAATCAAATTTACTTAGCATATGGCAAAGTACCGAACTAAGTCATATGACTTTGGATTTGCTCTTTTAAAAGTCACCCTGGACTATCAACACAGCTCAGATGATTCATGATGACTGGCTATTCAGCAGTAACTTGTGCATGTCTAAGGAGTGACATTAAAATACTTTAGATGTTTTTCTGTAAGCATTACTGAAAACGTAATGAAGATCCATACTTACTCTACCATCAGAAACTATTTTGAAAGTATGACTTTAATTATAACACATATAAAATCTCTTTGATAATCAATAAATAACTTCCTTTTATTTATGATACTAGAATATGTATGGCCTCAGTTTCCTTTAAACTACAGCTACTATGAAGACATTTTACTCCTCAGAACTCACTAGAGATTCCACCAATATATTTTTAGACATTTGTCTTGCTTCTCTTCACCTCTAAATTCACCCAGAGATTTAGTGTAATTTCTTTTCTCTTACTCCTTGCTAAAGCTGTCCCATTTTGACTTCTAGTGCAATGACACTGCCATTCTACCCTTTTAGTAAGATTTTTATTCAGTTGTCTTGCAGGAACAGCTTTGTTTTGACAATGTCACTGCAGGTAATGCACTTGCAAAGTCATTTTCTTTTGTAGCTTTTACAGTTGTCTGCTCTTTCCTCTCCCTATTACTAACTCTCCAGCTCTCCTTTAGGGGATATGCATCATTCTCTCTTTGTTGCACTCCCAGTATTGTCTCCCCAGGGAAAACCAACCTGTGCTGCATTTTCAGCTTCCATTTTTCTGCTGATGAATGAAAAGCTACCTTTCCAATCAAGTATCCTGGCTTGTCATCAAGACGTTCCTCTACTTGTCTGCTCTAACATAAAATTTAGCAAGACAAAACTGAACTCCTAGCTCAGACACCAAGGATGGATATATCTTTTTCCCCACTGTGAAATATCTTGGAAGATAGTGGACTCACTCCATCCAGCAGGTGACAGCTTTTGGGCTGAAGCTTTAGCACTAAAATTGAAATATGAGAGGATGCCTTGTGTGTTGTTGGGTTCCTGGGCTGAGCTATAGCCTTTCCTCCACAAAGTATCAGAGATGCTAGAGCTGATGTTTATCAGATCACAGGAGCTGTATCCCAACTAGAGAAAAATGTGGAGTAACAGCAATTTGTGAGAAAAATCATAATTTTTTGTACAGTAATCAGAAGATTTTAATCTTCTGCAGTGTTGATTGGAGCAATAGTTTCATCCTCGCTTCTCCTTCACACACAGATTACTCCCTCAGTTTCTAGAGTCACTTAGATCTCTTATTTAGCATCTTCATCCCACAATCACTGGTTTCACATTTTCAGGGTGACTGTGAAAATTTAAGGGTCTTTCATTTGTGAATTTAAGTTTCTGAATGTCTTTGTGGTTTGGCTAACCATGCTTTCCTGTGGGCATGACATGTCCCTAACAGATCTGTGAGCCCATCCTCTCAACTCTTCCCTTCAGGACAATCTGCACCATACATTCTCTCCAGAATCATGTTGTTTAACAGGAGCACAGACTAAGTGTTGCTATCTTTTTCTTTTTTTTTTCCTTTTCCAGCTGTTTGTTTTTGTTTTTTTTTCTTTTACCCATCAAATACTGGTTGGATATGAGGGAAGCAGAATGCAATCCACAGAAGCAGGTGCATAGTCAGAGACTAAGGGGAAATTGATATGTTGAGTAATAAAGTCTTTTTATTATATAACCAGTTTTCATATTCAATCTCATTTTAATACATTTAATACTAAATTTGTAAGTCATTACCAGAAGATATGATGATTGGTTCAGGTCTGTCATGAAAAATGTTTGTACTACAAACTGGCAGTGACTGACTGTAGAATTACTGCATTACAAGAAACCAGTATCTTCTCTTTTTTTCAGTCATCATTAAAGTATTATTGTATGTGTTTTCTCTTGTAAATTCAGTGAATTAAATTTCACAAAAAAAACACTGAAAACATTTTTCCCCACAAATATAAAGCTAATGTAGTTTGTAATTAATTGAATAATGCTGGATTAAAAGAAAAACAACACTAAAAAAGCTGCAAATGAATAGATCATTATTACGGCATATTCATCTAACATTATCTTTACACAACCTGTCAGCTTTTAGTTTGATGCTTCTTCCAGATGTTTCAAGCTCACAGAACATAAAACTTCTATAAAACCTAAATTAAGACAGCAATATGTGACATAATAGCTTTGGTAAATTATTTCTTGTTCACAGGATGGTTTCTGGAATCATGAGGATTAGTCCTTCACATTGAACATCAAAGAGTCTGGCACAGACAGAGAAGATAAACTCTGACCCTTGTGAGCTTGTTCACGTCACTTCTACCCATTTAAATTCCAGTTAGGTTGGTCAGAAGCAACAGAGAAAAGCTTTAAATTGCATTATTAACAATAGGTTAAATCTTAGACTGCTGATTAAATCAATTTCTCTCAGATAAAATCATAATAGGCCTTGGCTGTATTTGTCTGACAGGAAACATGTCATTGGTGATGCTTTGTGTTGCCTTTAATGAGCATGATTGTCATCTTCCAGCAGGGAGAGTACAAAAAGCACCTGCAGGTCTGGGTGAATGGAATCACTTATTGATCAAGTTGTCAGGCCTGTCAGGCATTTAGGAACAGCTGAATGAGTACATAAAATCAATGTGATCTTGTATTTATATGGAGGCTCCCCAGGTCAGTCAGCTGTTTGAAAATTTTGACTAAATTAGCTACAGATAAAATACAATTTCCAAAATTGTCTGACTCACAACATTCATGCTTAAAAACAATCAAACACAAGTTGTTGAATAGTATTGTGATTTTTTTGAAGACTTAGAATTTTTAGAAATAGTTTTGGCCTTCTTTGTCTTAGGGTAGAACAGCAGCCTATGCAATTATTTTTTTATATCTGCCTGAAAATTGATTTTTAACTGTTATTATTTATATTTAGTTTCTTCTCCTCATTTTTTGAGTCAGCTCCATTTTAGTAATGATCTTTGCTGTTGTTCAGCCATGTTATCAAGTTGAGGCTGTTCTAGGAGGACAGTAAGCAGACAAGTAGAGAAGTGCCTCATCTTCCCTAAGAAAACTGCACTCTTGCATGTGGGTTCTTCATGGTCTCAATCACCTTCCTGGGGCTGGAGCAAGGAGAAGGGAAGAAGAGCAGCTCCAGTGAGGAGGTGAAGCAGGAAGAACACTCCACTACCTCCAACTCAGCCTGCTTTGGCAGCCAAGGTGGATTTCAGACTGATGAATACACAGTTGAGGCCTGAGACTACAAAAGGATTGAGTTACTGGGAATGGAGTTAATCACATTAAAGTAGCAGTCCTGTCTCACAACCTTCTTTACAACAGCCAATTAACATGGTCATTTTAGTCTGTGATGCAATGCATTTCCATTTCCAGGCTTTTGTTAGCTGCTATCTTTTCTGTTTTCCCTCTGTCACTCGACACCCACATTTTATAATTTGTACACTGTATTTCCATTCACATCCTACCCTTCCTTCTCTTCATTATTCTCCCCAGGGAACCACTTTCTCCATACTATCTTCCACATCTGTCTTCTTCATTTGTTTGTCTTATTTGCTGTCCCTAAACTCACAGAGAAATAAAACTAATTCAAGACTAAAAATGGTTTACTCAATTTAAATGTTTTCTCTCTACTGTTTTTGATACATGACATTTTTTTCTTTGCAGATGGATAGAATTCATGCTTGGACATGAAATGTATTATGAAGTTTGAAAAGCATGTTGTTTTTTTGGGTTTTTTTTCTGTTATTAAATCTTCAAATTTTTATCACTGTATCAGTCTTCCCTGCAATTTTGCCATATAAACTTGCCTCACTATTGAGCCTTTGGAATTACTATTTCTCAGTTTCTTTCAGTAGAAGTTAATCAGCTAAAACCTTGTCTGTTTTATAGCTGTAATATCACAAGCACCACAATGACCAATTTTGCTGTAAGTGAAAGTAATAACACAAAATTTTAGCATCCATTCACATGTCAGAAAGAAATAACAAGAGTACTCCTAGAGGAGACCTCTTTCCAGCCTACAAGTTGCTTACAAACTCCCTCCCCAGAAGTCTCCTGGATCAACCCTTTTTCTTCCCATTTGTGAACAATTAAGGAGATCTTCAAGTTTTCACACACTGCAAAACCAGAACCCCTCAAATTCTGCTCTGTTTCACACAAGGACATGGCTTCCTCTTTGATTCAGGGAGAAATCTCCATGGATATAGGACTGAAGTTTTCCCAGGTCTTAGATGTCTGAATTCTAGAAGATAACACAATATTTAAAAGCATGATGAATGACTGCAGGTATCATTGTAAATGTTGTTTAAAAGTTAGACTGGGTTGATAGGAATGCCTCTGTGGTGGATTTAAACTTTTCAAAGTAAATTTTGAGAGTTCGCAAAATCTTGTTGGTGATGAAGAGGCTGTTACTGTTGAGTTCTTATCTGATGATTAATGAGAAGTCTAAATCTCTTAACTACATGTCTTTATTATAACAGGTACATGAATGCACAGGATTAATGAAGGAGTTGCTGAGGGGGGAAAAGAAAGGATGCTTACATGAATTTATGGGTGACACTTTAGAATCAGTATGTTTCAAGTGACTTTATTCCACATTTACTAAAAACAGTAATACAGATTCAGCTGAATCTTGCACAAATAGCATATTTCACCTTAATTAATGAGACTTTAGCTTCTTTGGCAAAAGCAGGAATGAGATTTTGTATTTTAGGCTTTCTTGGCCCATATAAAAATTGGTATCTAACTGCAGATACATAAAGAGGTTCCTGATGAAATGTGTGCTGTCTAATGCTAGCACAAAGGAAAACACTTGCCATCTGTATCATTGATTTGCTGAAGTACAGCATGAGAGCTTTTCTTCTTTCCTTGATCTTCCTACCCAGCGCTGCCATACCTTCAATATCCTCTTTCCCTGTATTTTCTGATTTACACATAAGATTTTTTCAGATAGTTTCTGTGATTTCTTACCTGCAATGAGGCTTCTCTAATCTTGTTGTTTTGATACTGAATGTATACATAAATCCCAAGCAAAAGCATCTAAAACTAAGGGAGAAGGACAGTGATGGGGGAGTGGGGATAGTTTAGATCAAGATATATTATGACTTGTCAGTTTACTTCACCTTTGTTAGCACCTCAGAAAACCAAGAAATAGGAGTCATACACAAGCAGAAAGTTCTTGCCTCCAAATCTGCTCCACATTTACACTCATTTCTTTCCCTTCCCTGTCCCTCAGCCTACCTTTAAACACAGCATTTGTGCTCACCAGGACTTTTTTCAGTAGTTCTATTAAATGGTGGGACCACAAAAGGAGCACAGCAGCCCTCTCTGCCCCAGCTGTATTCTGACAAGGCAGTGCAAAGAGGAGCATCATGCTGTAAGCTCCTGCTTGCTAACGCTCCTGAGCAGGAGAGCTATAGCTTGAGGAATGACTGTGCTCTTTATTGCCTCTCAGTAGGCATCTTTCCCATTTTCATACGACCATAACAGCTGGATCTGTTAATAGCCAGAACTAGTCTTAATCCTCTTTAAGTGACTGAATAAAATTGGAGAAATATTTTAATTTTTGTGTGCTATAAATAGATTGCAATTACCAGATAAACAGATTAGGAACTTGTCCCCTGAAAGACTGCTAGCATATTATTTTTTTAACAGGTTGGGGCTGTCTTAGTAACGCTGGGATTCTGTTATAACTTTGAAATTATGGTGTTAAAAAGCATTATCTTCCAACTGATTTGTGAATTATTTTGAATTTATTATAATTATTTCCATAAGATTTCAGTAGTTATGTACAGGAATGGGAATTCAGAGCTTAACAGGATGTGATATAGCATTAGATATTTAAATTCTTCTGATTATAAAGACAGTTTAAAACTCAATGGGAAAATGGACTTTAGTAGTCATTGTCACACAGATTGCAAGTTCTTATATATAAAATGTATGAGTTGGGAAATGATCCCGAGAACTTTGAAACCACATCAATTATTTTGCATCTGGAATTGCATGCCACCTGCATAATGAGAGAGCAGAGGGCCTGATGATTTTTGAAACTTGTTTTGGTAAATAATCACATAAGCACATTGTATTGTTCCCTAGACAAATGGAAAGCTATCACTGTCCTAGAATTCCAAAATTACTTTTATTGAATCTTGGCTTATATTCGGCTCTGTTCATTTGCTTTGTCACTTTGGTATATGTTGGTATATCAAAACCTGAGTATTTTTTCTAAAGAGCAACTTATATTATACACAGCTAAATCCTTCTTTGTACATGCAGTTGGGCTGCCCCAGGGGATTGGAAAGCAGAATGTGATATATGCTGTCTGAAAGGGCATGTTTTAATACGTGCAGTTCCTTTGTTTATCAGGTTTCAAAAAGGCTCTGTAGCCAGAGTTAATTCATGCAAACCTTTGGCTCTTTTGTCACTCTTCAAATAGTTTTATTGTCATAAGAGCAGTGTTTCAGTGTTTCTAGAAATCCAACCCAGTATAGATGTGTTTAAGAAAAAAAAAAATAAAAATCAAGGCATAATGAAACTAATATTACTATTGACAAATTCTGGATCACACACTGTAAATAAAAGAAATTCAAGCAGCAGATTATCAAAATTCTGCATCACTATATACGTACACATGGATGTATACATACATAGCTTAGAGAAAACTTTGTGTGTAACTTCATCATTCAAAATTCAAAAAGTCAACAAAAATAATACAAAGGCTACTTTCAACTAAATTTATTACAGTCTTGTCATCCCCTGCTCAGTACTTTTTGTGGCCATTTATACCACTGTGAGGCAGCTGTTACAATATGACATCTTACAGATTTTTAGAACCTGTGTAAAGTTATAACAACCCTTGTGTCAGTGTAATTATTGTGCAGGCCAGATGAGACCTGATCCTTAGCACAACCTCCCTCAAACCAGATGGGTGTCCACAGATGAGCCAACAGGAGACAGTGGCTGAAAAGAAGGACAGTGCTGCAATTGCCTTCTAAGAGAGAAAAGTAAGGCCTTCTTGTGGGTCTGCTAGAGCTACAATTGCCTGCCCTGAGGTCTTTTGTCTTGGGTGTTTTCCCAGAATATTTGTACTCCTAAAATATTGAAAATATTAATTTGATTGTGTTACTGCAGCATTACAGGAGACAGTCAACTTAACTTCCTCTGGCATCAGCTTCTGAAAAAGTTTTGGCTCTCCGATAACTATTTCAGTGAAGGTGTACACGCAATGGTGAATTTTCACAAAGAGGTAAAAGTCAACTTGCAGAACCACATGAATTTGAAGGGTTCTCCAGAAGTCATCTACTGCAACCTTTGCCCTGAACAAGTCCAGTAAGATCAGGTTACCCAGTCAAGTATTGAGGCTCTCCAAGGATGGAGTTTGGACAACCCCTTTAGGCAAGCTGCTCTGGCATTTGTTGTTTCTCCTTCCTGCTCGAAAATATACTTCTTATATTGCATCAGAATTTTCCACATTCCATCTTTCTCATTGCCTTTCATCTCTGCATTGTGCATCTCCATCTCCTTTATGTTCTCTTAAAAGGTGGCTGTAGATAGCAGCAAGATCGCCATGTTTTCATCTCCTCATAGGACTGACAAGCCCCATTCCCTCAGCCTCTCCCTGCATCCTGTGCTCCAGCCCCCTGCCCAGCTTGCTGGTCTTTGTGGGACTACTCTCAGTGCAGAAATACCTACCTTAATTAGGGAGCCCCAGACTGGACACAGGATTCAGATGTGATATTCCAGGTGCCAAACAGAGGGGAAAGATCCCTTCCCTGGAACTGCACACCACCCTTGCTAGTGCAGCACATACTTGGTCACCTTGGGTGCATGGGCCCACCGACGATCGTGCTCAGCTTGTTGAATACAAGGATGTCCGAGCCCTCCTCAGAACCACTTTTCAGCCAGTCTGCCCCAGCCTGTTCTGGTGCTTGGGTGTTTCTTTCATATTCCTTCCCCTGTGCAGAACTTGATATTTGCCTGTGCTGATTTTCATGAGGTTCCTGTCTGCTCATCTCTCTGAACTGGCAGGATCCTTCTGAATGGCCTGGTTCTGTACCACATCAACCACTCCCCACAGTCATTTAGCATACAAAATCTGCTTTGAGATATCTGAAAATAATTTACAGAAGAAATCATTTGCAAGGGAGAGCGAGGTACAGGGTTTTGAGAGGCACATCTCCTCAGCCTGGACTGAACTCCAGCCGCCCCTGAAGGGAATGTCAAAGCTGACTCCCAAGGCACCTGTTTGAGCTTAAGAGCTGCACATGTGTCCAAGGAGACTCTCATTTGATGCACAAGAAATGTTCTGCTGTAGAAACTCTGACAGATAAAGGCAGTGGGATGTATTTCCAAAACCCATTCTCCAACATCTTCTGTTCTTATATAAAAGCAATATGTGGATTTCTTGGTAGGAATTGCTCTTCTGACTCACTAATATTTGTTAATTTCCCACATAGAAAGATTTTTTGTCCCTGACCATCTCTCTCTTTTTGTCCCCCTGCCAGTGTAAAGTAGGCATAGTACAATAATTATAGTTGGATCAAGTGAATGAGAATTTCTACGAGATGTTCTGTATTTTTAAAAAGGAGATCTACTTTGGATTTTCCTTACTTAGCCAAAATAATACTTTCTCCACAAAAAAAAAAAGAAAAGGTTACCTACTTTTTCCACTCAAAGTTAACTTTTCCAGCCAACTTATAAACATTGGAAACAAGGTGGTAGGAGAAGTACTGGCTGACCTTTAATGGGAAGCAGAAAAAATGGCTTATCTCTCATAATCAAAAAGATTTAAAAGCTCTTCAAATGCGTATGAGAGTGATTTATTTTTGATATGTACTAATGAGACATGAATTGAATAAATTTAAATTCATTAGAGTAACTGTTAGTAATAGAATTTTTGGTTTAATTATTACCTACAATAACAATTTGGTTAACATGTGATGCTAGCCAGTGTTTTGAGTAAGAAAATAAGTCACATCTTCTGAAATATGTAGATTTCCTAATAACTTTTTCTTGCTGTTACATTTTCTTTTTTCACTTTAATATGAAACCTTTTAATGACCTTATTGTCTTCTGGGTATTATATTTTCCATTGGTTTAAGAAAAAATCAACATTTTTATTGACAAGAAATGAAAAATCAGTGAACCCTTTGAGTTCAAGATATATGATTCGGATAGAACAGAAGAACTTCCACAGGAATAGGGATTTAGTCTGGAGAGTTTTGAACAGGATTCATCTATGTTTTGGAGGACAGACTAATTTGTAGATTGTTAATTTGTAGATTAACATAGCTGTGCTATTTTTGACAGAGTTTTGGTGATTTATGTCAAACAAAACAACTCTTACAGTGTGTAAACTGATGGACCAAAATCACAGCACTTAATTGTCATCTGGCTGGCATTAGAAAGAGATTTCAGGTGAGATATATTAGAAAGGGTTTGAAAGGGTTTCAACTCTAAGCTGTCTTTATTTGTTGACTCCTTCTTCTCCCCCTGGCCCTACATGCTCCTTTTCATAAACAGTGGAGACAAACATTACAGAAAACAGGGATATTTCAGAGCAGGACTCATCAGGCTTAGATGCATAACTTAGGATATAATTATTTTCACCCTAAAAATATCTGTTGGAACTAGATACACTATAAGGTCTCTTCCAGCCCAAATAATTTTGGTTTTTTATGGTTCTATAACATGATACAATTTACCCCAATAACTGTAAAAGGAATTTAGATTATTAGTTTATATATAGATTTATGTAAACCATCTATGCTTTATCTGGTAATTTTCAAATTCTGTTTTAGGTGCCTCTAACTTATTTTCAGCATAAACTTAGGCCAATTCTATTCAACTGAATGTTGACAATCAATTTTCAGTAATATTTCAATCCATCAAAATAGTTCTAGATGCCCATTATGATGTCCAGGCATATAATTAAAGGTGATTTAACACCTAGCTGTCTGAGAAGCTCTTGAAAGAACCTGCAATATTATACATTAACAAGAATATGTTTGAAAATGGACCCATAATGTTTTTATATTTTTGGAAATAAAGCATGTCTGATACAAATTTTTATTCTGTTTTCTCATATTTCCCTTTCTTTTCATTTAAATATTTAAAATAATATCTATCACTAAAGTACAGTAAAAGAGACAAAGACAGTGGCTGTCAATAGTTAGGCACATAAACCTATTTTTTTTGGCATGTAAGATGCCTCTTAGATGGCAGCATCTACAGAATGAAATAGGATAACAAAACACTCTTCCTCAGTTTCAACCACTCTCATTGGCTTCATAGCCCAGTATGAAGGGTATGAGATGTGTGTAGTGTCAAAAATTCTGTAACATGATAGAGTAGTCCAACGCTCAGTGTTAGATCTGGTATTCATTTAGTGCTCAAAATTAAATATAACTCATTTCCTGTCATTGACTTGTCATTAACATCAATAATTTCAATAATAACTTCTGGTAAGTCTTAATTCAGTATTTATTAAAATAAATATATTAAGCTTATATTTTGAGATATCATGCTGAGACAGATCTGATTTCTGCAAAATCCTTTAAACTAGTAAAACCATTATATATAATTATTAAATATTATCATTATAATAGAGGCTGACCCTCTTGGCTGTGCATGACTCTTATGAATGACCTACTACAAAATAACTTTAAATTGTATGCCCTCATCTTTCAAAAGGGACAGGAACAATTTTCTGTTTCCTAAGTTAAATATTCTTTCCTTAACTCTGTAATGAGCATTCAGATAAATTTTTCTGATGTAGGACTATTCATTTATCTCTGGTGTGTTATAGGAGATGTAGCTTTCACATGTGAATTGCTTGGCACCCTGAGATGCATTTTAAATGTCAAACACATTAGACTATTAAAAAAAATTCCTTTATTTAAATTGTTTTCATATAAGAAAAATCTATATATCCAGGCTGGCATCTGCAATATTCTGCAATTCACAGTGGCAGTGGTTTTTTATAAGAAATATAAGTGGCTATTTCTTAGTTGAGAAGAGAAGCAGAAGAAGTATTAAAAAGGCAGAACTACTGGTATGATTTCTGGCAGCAGGTGGAATCTGCTGTGATTGCAGACATTACAGTCATTTCAATGCCAGACCAAATTTTATTCTACTTTGTACTGAATGAACACAAGGAGCTCCTTGCCTTAATTCTTCCTAGACATTACTGTTCTTTTGGCTTAGAACATTTTCCAGACAGCTGGTTTTTGAATTATGAAGAAAAAAGGCAAGGAAATTATGAAAGGCAAAAGAAAAAAACAAAATAACAAGTGTAGTATTGATATTTTTTTCTACCTATTGCTGTCTCTTCCCCTTTCTCTTTTCATAGCTCCCCCTGCCTTTATTGGGAGTGTCACTCATAAGCTCTGAACTTGCTTGAACTCTGATGAAAACTTGCCATCTTCTGAAGCATTTTCTCTGGACAAGCCTCCCACTAAGAGCAGAGCCACTTGAGCCTTGTGAGTGGAGCTCTTAACATGACCTAATGAAAAGCCATCGAAGCTTAGAATAGACCTTGGCTCCTGCGTCATCATGGTAATTGGGCTGTGGCAGTCATCATGCTGCAGAACTCTTAGTGCAGTGCAAATGTGATTGCTGAAAGCTTTTGAATCAGAAATACTTTGAGTTGCTTGGAAATACATGGTCTTATAATTCCTCTGCTCCAGGGGATTTGAAACAGAGGTTTGTTCTCACTCCACCAAAGAACGAAAGACATTCTGTGACATTCTTCCCTGTATTTGAAACCTGTGGAAGAAAAAAAATCTCATGGCTTTGTGTTATTTCAGTGTCCTATGCTGTGGAAGAGTAAAAGAGTTTTTAATTTTTTTCCTTTAAAAGAGATTGTCAGTTGCAACTTCAGACTATCAAATATTAGAATTTATGATGAATCTATAAAGGCAGCTCTACCAAGGCAACTTTAAGTACACTGTATACTATATACATTATCTATCCTATATGTGTGGATATACTTGCCACTGTAATCAGTGGGAGTTTTAATTTAAGACAAAATAAACATAGCTATGTTTTTAAAAAAATGATTAGGACTAGAAATATTTTTCTATCACAGGTGTAAGAATAAATATAAGATTTATTGTAATGAAGAAAATCAGAAGCATTAAAAATTACTTAAAATATATTGTTAATGGGTTATCCTGAGAACTGGAAACCAGTCTCCTAGAAAAATGTCTTGAGCATTTTTCTCGCTTACGTTTGTTATGGTCTCTCTCCCTCTGTCTTCTCCCTTTTCCCTTCCTCCCCTCCCTCTCTTCATTGCTTGGCCATACTGGATTCAGGAATAAAATTATTTTGAATCTAACATGTATTGAAAGTTCAAATTTTTATTCATAGGCATCCCCTAATTATAAATGATTTATCAAAACTATAATAAGTATATTTTAAATATAATAAAGCCATAATCTTGCTATGGTTTTATTAATATTAAAAAGAAGAGTTAAACAATTGGAAACAGAAGCTGCCCATTATCAGCAACACCATCATAGGGTTGAATTTCTCATCCTAGGTTCTAAACCACTTGCACTGCTTTCCTGAATTAACCACAGGTCATTTTTTTGCTTAACCACAAAATTGTTTCTCTGGTCTCATATGGGTATTTCAGGTCTTGTTCAATTATGACTTAGACAAGTCCTCACTGAAGCCAGCAGCTAGAGCAGTTTGATATTTTCTTCCCATGAATCAGAGAATAACACCTCATCAACTTTGGCACGAGGAAGGAAGTGTGAACCTTCCTTATGTGTTTTAGCATGAGGCCTAGAACTTAGTGTCACCTACGGTCCTTTGACCTTTTAATTTACCGGTCATTATACTGAAGCAGCTTAAGTGTGTTCAGGCTCTGCAAACTACAGCCAGAGGCAGGGGTCTGTGGGGAAAATCCCTTAAATTGCTACAGCCATTTGTGAAGCAAATATATGCCTAATGCCTACAATGCACTCACTCAGATTGCAGACAGTCTAAATTGTCCTCTTTTCCTTTCCTCTCCCCTGTCCTGTTTGAACACAGAGGAGCAGCTTGTATTCATCCCTTTCTGATTGACCCAGTGGAAGACAGAATGGCCACAAATTTTTGTAATTCTCTGCCATAGTCTGTAGATGTGGTGGAAACTGTTCATACCTTCTCCTAACATCCTTCCAAAGCCATAGAGCAAACAAGGGCACACAGTGAAGATTCTGTGCGTCAGTAACAGAATCCAGATTTAATAACTGTAAAGCTTTCCATGCATAAGTGCTGCCAAACAGAGTAAAATATTAATGTCTGTTCCTGTGAATAATCCAGAAATGTCATCCTGTAACCTAAGAAAGTGGCTTCTGTAGTTTCCTGGCCTTCTATAGCATCAGAACAATTGCTGTGCTACACAGAACCAAGTGCTGCTTTGTGGTCTCTAACCCCAGGTTTTCTGCCTCACAGCAGAAACCTTGCAGGGTACATGGCTATGCAAAATATTTCTGTGATGAAATGTCCCTTATTACATAGTCACTACTGATGTAATACGATCTCTAAAAAATAATTATAGTTTATTGTCTGAGACTTCTGAAGTTGAAAGGTTTTCTGGGATGTGTTTAGTGTCCATGGTGCTACCACTTTCAGTCCAAGAAAGACTGTAAAATCAGAATTTTTCAAAGTCTTCCTGAGACATTTTAGAAGCACTTGATTTCAAAAAGTTGTGTTACCTAGCTTCAGAGCACAAATTTCCTTTTAGGTAACTCAAGCTGAAACACACAGCCACAGGCCACTCTTGGTGGTGCTGTCTCAGTCAAAACATGTCTGTCCTGCTTGAAGCCAGTACCAAAGGTGTCAAAACTACCTTTCATTTTGAGTGGTGGAGACAGTGTGGGAGCTAAAACTTTTCCCTGTCTCAGCGTAATAATAAAACAAAGACTTTTGGTTATTCACGTTTGTGGAATGCAGCATCACCTGTTATACCACATATTGCCACATAAGAGTATGTCACCATGACTATTCATGGTCTTTTAAGTAAAAATCCATATTCAAAGTTCTACATTTCTTTAGTAAAGATGTATTTGCTCTAACTTGTCAAATGCTGTCAAAGTTCCTCTGCCTCTGAGTAACAGCCAGCATCCTTAGGAAAAAAGCTGCTCTCCTGCAGTGCAAGGACATGAGAGGATTTTGATCTTATTCCCTCCCTGAGAATATTTAACGCTGGGTGAAAAAGAAAGGTAGAGAAAGCAGAGAGAAGACTTTAGACCACTTGTGTCTTTAGGCTAAGCCTTCCCTTCCATTCTTTTCTTCTCTTTTCCTTTGTTTGTCCCACAAGTTTGCATTCCCTATAAAAAGCAAGGGGCATTCTGAAGCTGATTGATTTGCAAAGCAGCTTCCATCACACTTCTTCTTCCTTATGGAAGAAAACATATTTTCTATTTCTTTACTGGTGTTGTTCCCATGACTGCATGAGGATTCTCTGCAGAAGTGAGGAAGGAAGGTCAGTAGCTAACGCTGATCAGGAATTTTCCAAAAGAACTTGGAAGTCTTTCTCTGTTCATCAACAAAAGGCCAACGGAAATTAGAAGATTCCAGAATCTGCCTCATTTCCTGCCAGCTCACCTTCCTTGCTGTTCATCATCCATGTGTCTGGCTGTCAGAGTGCTTGGTAGCTCTGTCTGTCCAGCATGAGGGCTCTCAGATCTGAACAAGTTTAGTGCAATAAATAACTCTGGTTCTCCACAAACCTCAAAATTTTTTTATTTTTTTTTTTAAAGTAGGCTGTCTTGTTTTTTCAAGATTTGAAGTTCCCTTACTGTTAAATTATAGTCTCATCTACAGATTTCCAATTATGTCAAGATTTAAAATAAACCTCTACTTTCACTACCTTTTTTTTTTCCCAAATCCTGCCTTTTACTACCCCAAAAAATAAATTTAAAAAAATAATAATAAAAAGGAAAGATAGCATTTCTCTTTTCTTTTTTCCATGCTCCTCAGTGCCAGTGTGAGCAATTGGATGCCCCCTTCCACCCCCAGACTCTCAGCAGGTAGGTGCACATACCCAAGCATTAGCTACACACATTTTCTGTGGCCATGACATGCATGGGCATTCTAAGTATTTTAAAATTTTGTTATTAGTAACTCACAAAAGGCATTTGCATTCCTGTGTTTACTTAGTTAAGGAAAAATGGGGTCAATTCCATTTTCAGAGCACTAAAGTTTGAAGACTTTGTTTGTAAAAAGCATCGGTATTTTACACCAATAAGGTAACAAGATATTTTGGGTTGTATTGACTATTTATATCTGTTTATTTCATTAATATTGTTAGGACAGCTTTGTGAACAGTATGGGTTCATCACTTGGATATGAAGCCAGAGCTCAGTTTATTTTTAAAGTATATTTAATACTCTAGAGATAGATCCAAGAAAACTTTTGTTTCAAACTATGGTTTTGGTATTTTGTTGTGCTTCAAAAATTTCTAAAAAAAAAGGTCATTTTATGTTAAAAAATTGAACAAAAATTGGTACAAGATCTAGAAATATTTAATCATTAATCCACATTTCTAATGTATATCAAACAGTCTTCAGATATTCAGACTGCCTTGCTTCCAGGACATCACTCTTGACAAAATAAAATATGACCAGATGCCCTGCAAACCACATACATTTTAGTAGTAAATAAACAAGTTCCCAATAGTTCTCTTGCAGTCAGCAAGGGAACTAAGTTCCAGCTGCTTGTTTTCTTATAACAGCTGAATAAATACATTCCTGGTATTATAATACCTTCAGCAAGAATATGATTACACAGTAACTCAAGACCCAGATATACTCCTCCTGCTGTTGTTTATCTGAAGGCAGGTGGGATATGGCTCAGGTATGTCTCAAGAATTTAATAAGGTTTTTTAGATGAGAGATCTAAGCCAAGAAAAAGGCTATCTCACGGGAAGATGTAATTGGGATATTTCCCTTTCATTATTATATTATGGGTGTATTATAGGTGACTAATTTAATGTGACTGAACTGAAAACAGAAAACTGAATTCAGTAAATGAAGCTTATAGAAAATAACAAAAACTTTAAAGGATGGACTTCTGTGACATTATTGTGATCTCTAAGGGGAGCATACTTCCTAAATATAAACTTATTGTTAATCTGTTTCCTGAGCTTTGGACTTTAAGCTTGCTGGGTTTTCAAAGCACATCATTATCTTTACTTCTTAATAGCTCTATAATCAGTCCTACTATTACTGCTGCAGTATTAGACTTCATTTTCTCAGCAAAATAATGAGGAATATAGTCTCTTGTCTTTGCAGGAATTCTGTGCATTGAGACTGCTCTCCACAACTGCATGTAATAGTATAGCTGTGCAAAGTTCACATTGCAAATTTTAGTACTTCTTTTATAATACAGCTGCCTAGATTTACAGTTCATTCTTCAGAGGCATAAAATGTACAGTAAAGTCCCTCTTCTAGGCATTGAAAACATAGCATTTGTGATTCTCCTTCTGTGCCTGAACCATTATGGCCCTGCTGAACTCAAAAAGCTCTGTCCTTTGGTCCACTTGACCAAGATTTAGGGTTTTCTTGAAAAGCCATTTTCTGTGGAGATCATGTTGGACTTAGAAGGTGAAGGGAAATTTCTTAACCACTTATATAGATATCTGGGTTACTGAATTCTTGTTTTATTATGACTACAGTGTGTGACAGCCAGAAGTGAAAACCCCCTGATAAATAAGTGTTACCAAGCTCTGATGAGTCACATTTTCTTCTCACACTTCAAGTGGGGGACTACCCCTGATGGCAAGTGCTGTGTTTGTCCTGGGAACAGTAAAGCATGGCCAGTCTCTGGGGACACACTATTGCACAAGTCACTCAACAAAGAGCAGATGCCTAGAGACTTTCTAACCAATAGTGTTACATTAACAGTCCTTGCACAGGACTTCTTTCACATATTTCTAGTTTTTTCTTAGTGTGGCTTACTTTCCACATCTTTCTTAACACTTCCTATTAAGAATTACTGTGACCCTCCAGACATTTGTAGCACTGAGGCTGACTTGAGTAAATGTGCCTGACCAGGGCTCAGTAAAATCAGTCTTGGTGAGACTTAAAATATTAAAGGTGGATCCATCCCTCAGACATCTAAGGGTAAGATATTTAAATTTTAGTTAGCTGTTGTGAAGCAAGAATCAACACCAGATGGTAATCCTAATGCACATGTCTGTAAATTATTGGGGGATATGAGCTTCAATAAATATCTATTTCTGTCCATTGACCAGAGAGAAAGACAAGGTTTAGGCTTAGGCAGTTGATTGAGAGATGTTTAATGTTAGGTGAAATGAATCACACTGGTGGTGGTTACAGCTAGATCACCTAATTTTATAGGTCATTGCCTAAAAAGCCAGCAGCTGCCCTCAGCATAGTGAGTCAGTCAGCCTAAGATAGGAATGGGGGAAGCTAGTCATCCTAAATATAGATGTATATACAGGCAGAGTGTGAAAACTCAGTACCTCTGAAGAATGATTCATGGGACTAAGTGCATTTCCATGCCTCCATTAATCATGGGCCTTAAATGCTTCTATAGGGGTGCCCCAAGCTAACAAGCATGAAAATCTAGATTATGCTGCCCAGAAGAATATTGTTAAGCTTTCTTTTGAAGGAAAGGCATCATTTTGGATAGTGGTCTCACAAAAGGAAATGAAAACATTAAGTTCTAGCCTTTTTCACTTTGAGCAAGTTTAGACACTCAAGTCTTGTGTCATAGTCCCTCAATCACCACTCACAAATACTGAGTGTTCTCATCAGAAAGTGATAGAACCACACACCCCTTTCCATTTGCTTTATCTTCTGCCTGGTAAACAATTCACATCAAGAGGAATGTTAGACAGTAGTGCAGTCCCATTTTTCTGCACAAACTTTCCACTTAGCAAAAAGGACCTTAGAAATCTTAGAACTTAGAAGGTGTATATTGATTGATAAGGTTTGGTAAGTGATCAAAACCACCCACTGAGGCATGGACTGTACTTGGCTCATAAGCCTTAAGTTTCAAGAACAACTTCCATGAAATATTCAATAAAGACTTCAAACTGTGCTTTCTTCTCAAAATGGTTGATTTGCAAGTATCTTTTTCTGGTGTTCTTACACCACCTCATAGAGTATAAAATTTGGACTGATAAAAATGAATGAATAAATCTGTTCTGATAAATTCTTAGGGATAGATGATAGTGCCAGGCAATCAGTACTTCAGAGGATTTGGCCCATAACATAATTAAACTCTCAGTTCCTAATTCTACTTCATATTTTATGTTGAATACTATGGGATAAGGTAAATAGAATTGTAAAGGCCATTCAGAAACTTTATATGCCAGCAAAACAGACGGTAATACAGCTCTACATACACGTTTAAAACTAGACTTCCTGTATCTTAGATAAAGCATACCACATGGTGAATCCATTCTCAGACAGACAAGCCTTAAAAAAAGTTATTTTAATTAGATATTAGAAGTGAATGACTGAAAAATAATAGGTCTGTAACAAGCATAGATGACAATTAACATGTTCAGCATTACTAGAATAGGCAGATTATGCGAGACTTACAAAAAAAGGTGAATTCTGAAATATCTGAGTGGCATATCACCTTCCTATAACTTATTCTTTTGCATGCAAATGTGTCTTTCACACAGCAAGCTAATGGATGGCATCAGTTTCCCCTTAAATAAAGCAATGATCTTGAACACAAGAGTTCACCTGCCACAGTGTGAATATAAAGTAAATAAGGTCAGAATGGAAATTATGAATCATTGGCTCCATCAGTTGCAAGCCGACTCAAGTTGAAAACCAAATGCATTTAACATTGACTCAGACTGGAGCTTCCTGACTCTGTATGTACATGCAGAAAGAGGAAATCCTATTTAAAAGTAAACCTTCTAAAAAGCAGATTAGTCTCAGCAAGATTTCCTGTGACGGAAAAGTGGATGTAGATCTCTCAATTTTATTTTTACATTTATTTGTGGAAGGACTGAGTGAAAGACCAGAGGTGATTTCATATTTAACAACTGAATTTTCACTGGGCTTCATATTTTATTCGTATTCAGGTGGGTGAATGGAAACTGTGTCTCAGCACAACAAAACGGGGTGTAATTTTTGAGTGCCTCTTGACATTCAGGGAACAAAATATTAAGTACATTTCTTCATTACCTACTAAAACAAATGTAGCAGGGCATCGTGTAATAGGAAATCTTCCCCTTACTGAAAGCTGTCCATAGGTAACAATATCAAGCTCTAACATCTTTTAGGTAAACCCTTTAATTTAATCTTACTCTGTTTGGAAGTGATAATATGAATGCAAGACAAAATAGTTAAAATAATAAAATGGAGATTAAAAAATAGAAGGACTTCTGCTAAAATATTTGGATCTAATTCAGTATATCATGTACTCAGTAGAAAGGGTACTATTGCAGTATTGCATAATGGATTTGTAACTTTGCAAGGAATTATTGCCCAAATCCTGAGGGCACTTGCATCCATCAGCAACTTCCCTTGTTTGAGCAGTCCTTTTCAGATAAATAATCATATTTATATTTGTAGGCTCTAGGTCAGAATTCATAGCTGTCAGGGTTGTCAGTATAACTCAGCAAGCATAAAAACATTTGATGTATTCAGGTGTATTTTTGGTTTTTTTTAAGAGGGGGCTGTTTAAATCACTAAAAATATCCTGTATGTATTTAATCTGTTTCCCAGTGTTTCCCAATGAGTTAGAAATACGAATGTTATTGCCTTTCAGTACAATACAGATGCTAAAAAATCTAAATTTCTTTTGAAATATATTTTCACTGTCCTGAATTACTGAGGGTACGATTCATCATTGCATGTCTTCTTACTTCAGCCACATACAATTTAAGCAAAACATCTGAGACAGTTGCTAGGCTGCCTTTATCATCTACAAGGAGAGACAGGCAATCTCCAAAGACCAGTGCCTCCCTCTTGTTTTAGATCTCTATTTTAGGATGCTCTAAATCACACACTAGAGGTGCTTGTCTCTCTCTGTTGATGATAAGAAGAGTCTAGAGAGTTACCTTAGATGCCTATTAGACAGCAAGAGACAGTAAGACACTGCCTTAAACATTTGGGAGCACTACAATTATATTTTAAACTCTTTTACTTAATACCAAATGATGCCATTATAAAGAAACACCCAAAAATCTGCCAGTTGTTGAATTTGGTAGATAGTGTTTTATTTATTAAAAGAGTAAGAAAACAAATAAGCAAGAGAAAAAATAACCAACTGAACAGAAAAAGCCCTCACCTCTAAGGTTTTGAGTTTTGAAAGGGGATGGTTCTGAGCCAGTCTGATGCAACCACCCAAAAAGAATTAGCTCCTAAGATGTATTGGGAAATAAAGCATCAAAAGGATCTAGGAAGAATTAATGGTGTTGTGCAAGAGATCAAGATGATTCTGTTCATCTGTGTGCCCGAACGATGAACACAGACTGGAACAGACTTAACGAGAGACTGCCAGGGTTATAACGGAGTTTAGACTAAGAAAACAAAAGTTGAGTGGAGCTGTGTTTGTTTTATGGGGGCAAGGACAGTTTCAGATGATCTATTTTAAGCTAAAGAACAATGCTGGCATTACAGTATCCTAGTATAAGTTGTGCAGGAATAAATTGTTCTGGAAATTGAAACAGAAATTGAAAATTGAAACAGTCAGAATAATGATGTTTTAAAGCAGTCTTCCAACCAAAATAGAGGCAGAAATCTTAGCTGCTTATTTAGAAGAAATCTGGGGCTTTAATGCATGGGATAATCAGACATGGTGCCTACAACAGCTGAGGAGCTGACTCCACATCCTCACACACTCAGATATCCAGAAGTTAGTGGTACTGAATCCCACAGACAGCTCCAAGGAAAGAATACAATGAGAAGACCCTTCCTAACCATCTACTTCCAGCGAAGGCTTGCAGACAAAAACATGACAAAGAAAAAATGTTATTAACCATCAGACTTAATTTCCCTACTGAATCTAAAAGGCTCAGGTTGAACCCCAAAAACATTAAAAAAGCAGTATTATATCAAAGAACTGAGATCCTGAAGGAATGTTATTTAACTCGTACTTTGAAGATGAAGGATGCTACCTTTATGAATTTACTGTTTTACATGGGCGCTTGTGGTAGCAAGGCTTTGAGTGTCACCCCACATGTTGTCTTTTCAGGCTTGAGCTCCATAGTTATTATGTCAACAGAGCTGAGTGCAACCAAACTCCATACCAGAATGACAGCTGGGGCATTTTCTGCCACCTGTGAGAAGTCATCACCTAGGAGTGACCTTCTAATCACATCTTTTTTGGATATCATCTTTGGTTTCTAACCTCTCTCAGTCTCAGTGTAAATGGGATCAAAATAGTCTATTCACTCACATACCTCCAGCAGTTGTGTGTGTATGTGGGGTTGAACCTAAACAAAAGTTTGTATTACCATATATTGAAACATGACCATGTGCCCATGACTGAAAACATTCAGTCATGAATCTTCTGGATCTCCAATTATTATGTAACTTGTCCAGGGACTTCCTTCTTTTATTGCCTGTGACGTCTCATTTGGTAACATAAGCAAAAAATGCTCTGGAAAATGGAAAAAGCCATCTTGTCACCACACTCCAGAAACATCCTGAAAGAAAGGACTGAAGCAATGCTGTTAATTTTGTTTATTTTACCCACAGATTTTTGTCATAACCCTGAGCAAACCTTGCTGTGTCATAGCCAAGAGTACTGTGTATTTCAAATACGTCCGTAAGTCTAAAGATGGTTAAAAGGTGATATTGCCAGTAGGGTTCAATGATCTATAGTAACTTCAATCCAATTTCTTGTTTACTGAGTCTACCATGGGAGAGTGTGAATAAGATAGCTATTTTTGAGGCCTTTTCCTTGACTGGACAACAGTTAGTTACACACAGAAGCCTGAAGGCTCTTAATTATCTTGAATATTTCCAGATTTGTACTAACACAGATACAGTGCAAGGGCTGAGGTCACAGTTACTCCCCTGGGAGGAAGCCACCTCCACATGCCTCAGCAAACTGTTCAGATACCTGTCAGCCTTTGACTAATATTTCAGAGGTACTCTGCGATCCTACGTCACTTTTCTCCCTTCAGGGAAGCAGCAGTCAGGCTGACTGGCTGTAAAAGCAGGTGCACTCCAATCTAACATGTTGACATCTAAGCACAGAAGCAGAACCAATTTCAATTCATCTGTTAAAAGTTTGCAGCCTATTTAGTAGCAATAAAAGACTGTGTGGTTCTTTATTAATATCTATACTGTTTATTATTATTGATGGGATGAGAAATATTTTTATATCAGCCTCATTCACCATAACAGCATCTCACTAGACATACTTGACACTATTAATACAGAACACTTTTGGCCAGTAAGGCTGTAGAAGCACAGTATTGATAAACAGAACAAAAGAGAAAGAAAAAGTAATTTAATCCTTTCCTTGGAGTATGCTTATACCTACACCAGATGTGTTATCCAGAGGGATCAAAGGCTCTAGGTGGCTGAAATAAGGCTTTTGATTGCATTGCAGATTTTTAAGTAGTGAAGTGGATTAAACACAGGTCCTGCAATAGAACATGTAGATGATGAAGCTAAAGTTAAAGCTTGGCCTTTAGCACTGTGTGATTTGATCACTGGATATGATTTAGTGCAGATCTATGGCTGCTTTTGGCTTAGTTTTCTCAGGAAACAAAAATTTTCAGTTGCCCTTTCAACTATGAGTTCACCACTCTCCTGGAGCCAAAATATTTTCTTACTGTGGATCCAGGATAGCCACAGCCCTGACAGTCTTTTCCTCATTCAGATTTAAGGGAAGAAATTATTGCAACAGTGAAGGGTTTAGCAGGAGCCAAAGGTAACCTTTCGAGAACAGGGGACACTAAATTCGGAACTGTGTTCACTAACTGGCGTGCTTATTCTTCTTTGTTCATCTAAAGAAAATTAACTAATGAATTTTTCCAAAACTTTGATGACTTTTTTTGTTTGCTTAGCCTTGGATAGCCTACACTTACTCTCTTCCTTGAATTTTCTGGCAGAGACAGATTAGGTATTTTTAAATATAAACACTGGAGAGAGATAGGTTGGATGAGTTTACGTGCCTAGTGGAAAAACTTCCACTGAAGTAAACAAGTGGAGTTTGCTTGAAGGTGGTTTTGGAGATAAACTATACAAGGAGGAGAGCTTGGAATGCAGTACATGCAGATGTTCCAAATTTTTATTAAAATATAGCAAGATGTTTTCCCCAGGAGACATCTTGTTATTAAAAGTCAGGACACATAAAGCAGGAGACAATTACATTATCTTGCTTATTCCTTACGTTAAGTAGGTTAGGGCATCAAGTACAGAATCATGTCTGCAAAATGCATGAAAGTGTATCTTGAGGCCTTATAGGAATTGCCATGTTGGCTGTGTCCTCAACAGCAAGGTTTTAATAATGAAGATAATAGAAGCTGCTTATCTAATGTTTTTCATCTGTATGGCTTGAAGCATGTTTCAAAGAATATATTATTATCCCACTCTTGTAAATTGATTATCTGAATCATTAGAGAGATCAATGATTTGTTTAAGGTCATGTGTAGAAGGAGTTTTGCAAATGGTCACAAAAGCTACTGCTAAAATTTTGGTAAGTTCTAGAAAATGTGTTTTCTTTGGATAATCTGCATTTTTCAGTTAGTCATTTGCAGAAACTATTTGATATATGTCACAATTCCTTTGCTGAAGGAAAGCAGATTGTCAGGCTATGGTCTGTCAGATTTTTGCTATGGAAAAATTAATGACATAGAACTAAGGGAATTTAGAAAATTCACAATGAATTCTGGAACATTATTCATACTATACAGTCTATTGCCTTGATGACATAACTATATCCAATTAAATCATTGGCACCTGAAAAGTAATAAATATCACTTAGTGCCATTAAATTTAAAGAATGCATTTTTATTTCAAACATTAACTATTGAGACAAAATAAGCAGCAATTCCCAGTCTCAAAACGAGAGGTAAGATACTAATTCATGTGTTCTATTGATGAGGAGCATCTTTCTTCTCTCACTTATGATCTCTGCCTCTTGATTTCAGCTCATTTAGCATTGCAGTCTGTCTCCTCCTCCTCTCTGCAAAACCCTTGTGCAAAACCAGCTCTCAGACTGCATAGGAGTTTTTCATTTTCTGTGTGAATGGTGTTTTTTCCCCAGAAAATACAAATAATGAAATATCGTCTATCAAAATTAAAGAGTCAAAATTTAGGCAGTGCCTGAAAACCTTTAGGGGGATAATTGTCTAAAACACGTCTAAAATTTAGAAATTTAATTAAGCTGGTTGAATAGGGTCTTTGTGTGGTAAAATGAGGGAGAGACACTTCAAGTAACTTAAAATAAATATATATAATATGTGGGATGCTCTCTTTATACTTCTGTCTTATATAAGTGGCATATGTTACTAACAGGAAAAATTGCCCAAGGTTTATACATCCAAAATCAGGTAATACAAATTTCATCCTTTGTGGTGAATCCTTCACTGCAGTCAAGAAAACTGCTTTAACCTGATATTCTTGAAAGATTATAACTAGTCAAAGTCTAGCCTTATATATACACTAGTCAAATATCTGGCCTTAAAAGCACAAGAGAGGGCCTTTGTTTCTTTTATATATGTACAGAGAAACCTTATTTCATGTATTCTTCTTTTCAGCACATCTAATTTAGTCAAGCCACCATATCATAGGGAAAATACATATTGTATAGAAGCAGTTATTTAATGCCATTTCACACCCAAGAAGGCAGAGGTTTTGGGGACAACACCAGACTGGAACTGCAAGGAAACCAAGTTTTCTGGTGACAAAACGAGAATGATAAATGGATGCTTTCAACTTTACTCCAAGTGCAGCAGCACTGCCACCTACGCAGTGAGCCAGAGACCAAACAAGTTTCTGAAAGAACCCAGAGTTACAAATTCTGTGATAATAATCCTGATGGGATGGAGCAAACAGCATCCAAGAGAGGCATCTCAGAATCCTTGTGAGAGAGATCCATTGTTGTTCATCACTGTGTGCTGGGAAGAACGAAGAATAACAGGTTTTGTAAACTCACACGGTTTACAGGTTTTGTAAACTGGATGGCAACAGTCTGAGGAGTCATTCTCTGGACTAGTTTCTCTGTAGAACTAGGGAGTAGAGATCAGTCTTTTTTATTTTCCAGTGAAATCTGATCAATTTTAGTGTTAATATTGAACATAGCATAGGAGCTATTGAAAGCCCTGTTACTACAGACTCCTAGGACAGAAATCAACAGAAGTCACATGGACAGTAAATTCTGTAACATTTCACTGGAGTAAAAATATATCTGCACGATAAGTTAGGTAAGTGCTTACAGCAATTACAACATTCTTCCATAAAGAGATACCACATAGAATTATGCAAATTATAGTCTTCAGGATGTTAAACAGCATTCATCTGACTTCCCTGGAGATACTTTCACTTCACTAGTGAGAGAGCAGTTGAATGTTGAGTATATATTGGGATTTGGAGAATTTTTCACAACAATTCATATAAGAAGAGGTTTATAAATAAGGAGTACAAACCAGCCTCCTTGGGCAATGGCAAAATGAAGTAATCTGGAAGATTTGATTAATAGTGATGACAATGATAACATTTCTATCAATAGAGATAATAAAACCAATATATTGCAATTTTTTCTCTTCTTTTTTAGTTTATTAAACTAGGGGAGAAATAAGGTGAAGAAAATACTTTTTTTATTCTCATGTTTAGGCTAAAACCAACAGAAATTTCTTGGAAAGCAGAAGTGTGTTTGAGTTGGCAAAGTATGTTATAGTAAGCCTGTTTCAAGTGATTGCAATTTTAAAATATTTGACTACAAGTTGTAAGGACACAGTGGGATTAAGCATGGAGATGCAGCAAAATATTTGGGGATTTTGGAACAGGGTGACTTAGCTCCAAAGATGGTGATACCAAAAGGTCTGTAGCAGATCAAAGAACTACTACACCAGAAATCTCTACACATACCTTCTTGTCATTCACAAAAAACTAATTATTCCCTGTTTGGGCAGAGAAGGCTGTGGAGCACAAGCATCACAATTTCTAAAAGTTTAGAACATGATTTTCTGTATAAATTGTTTGGTACTCAATAATGGTTTATTTTATCTGCTGTTAAGAAGGGCAACATTTAATCGTTTACGAAGATGATTGCCTACAGAGGGGAGATCATGATCTGATTCAATTCAATAGATAATTAAACATAGGACAGTCCTGATCAGTTGCATACACAACTCTTCTAAACAATTATTTTCCCAAAACCGAGGGCAAGAATGAGTAATATTGAGTAGGTGGGAAATGAAAACAAAAAGCGAGAGAATATGAAGTGATAATTAGAAGCCAAAAAGCCATTGCTCCACAGTCAAGAAAGGAAAATTTGGCCAAGAGCCCACCATATTTTGGTGATGGTATCACAGGCTTACTGATGAAATGAAGCAAATAAAATTTGTTAATAACAATATAGAAATGCAGATTTCAGAACATCCTAGTTTCTATCAGAAGTTTTTTGAATATCCATTAGCAATCAACAAAGTTATTAAGCAAATGTTTGTTAGGAGTAGACCTTTAAAAACCAAGAAACAAACACTACTTTTACCCCAGAGTTATAGATGAGAGATTCCAAAAAACTGGTCTGCTGGTACTTCAGTATAATTTAGTTTCCTAAGAAAACAGTGCTTATGTGATCATGCTGTCTGCCTATTGAGGTGCCTGTCTGCTGTCTGCTAACACTCCTCATTTTTTCCAAAATTTCAGCTACACTTGAGAAAGTGGTAGAAGATTGAAACATTAAAAAAAAAAATAAATATATATATATATATAAAAATCTTGTAACTTTCCAGAATTGAAGTGTTATTTGGGAGTTTCAGTTCTAAAGTTGTTCAGAAAAAAAAAAATATCTGTCCACATGGTGATTCATAAGATAGTGTATATCAGGAAAATTAAGCTGGTAAATTTAGAAATATAACAATACTCAAAGATCAGATAGGCTCAGTATTTTAACAGTATGTTAAATCACTGTTTTGATTTGAACAATACAGTATCACTGATTTTCAGGCATTAGTTACAATATCATGCAGTTCCTGCTAAAGTGGCTGTTATTTCCTTGCACAGAAGGAAAGCAGCATCCCACCTTTAAAGAAAAAATAGATTTTGGATCTCTGGATGTCCAGCTTGCTAGGAAAAAATATCTGCCTTATACAGCAATAACAAGCAGTTTTAGCTAATCAGTCCTCACACTGGAGTCAGTGACTTCCAGTTCCTAATGAGATTCGGGTTAGCTGGATTTGTGATTTTAGGGCAGCTGCTGCAGACAGAAATGAGAGCCTGAGTGCAAGGGAACAATCCCTAGAGCTGCATAAATTCAGTGTTATAAAAGGAATTAATTCCTCAATTTCTCCTCTCTAATTAAACACTTCCAGAATTTTGAGTCAACAAAAAACTGTGATTCTGCTGCCCCAAACCCAGCAGAAAACCAGACCCTTGCCTGCTCCTCATGTTGCACATTTCTATTCAATGGTGCACATCTCTGCAGTCTGCTCAGGTGCTTCATCTACACCTGCCAATGTGATGGTCACACTTTAAATGACTTCCTGTTCCTAGCTGACAAGGTGGTGCTAGGTCACAGACTGGACTCAATGGTCTCAAAGGTCTTTTCCAACTTAGCTGATTCTGTGATTCTGCAGTGGTCAGGCTGATGAGTGGGCAGCACAGGAAAAGAAGCACAGAGCCTTTCATGGTGTGGGAACTTGCACAGTATTACTGAGAGCACAATATGATAAGAAAATAAACTGTAAGTGTCAACACCTTCAGAGTCAAGACAAATTTTCTCTCACAAAGGAAGTCTTCAAAAGGTTGTTTCTCTGTTTTTTGGTTTTTTTAAATTATCCTCATGTAGCATTTTTTCCATAACTTTTCATTAGTAAGAACTAGAAGACCAAAATGTATGGCTATTGGAAAATTATACAAAAAGATCAGCAGCTGTAGATCTGCCCTGAATCTACAGCATCAGAAATTACTAACATATTCATTTTTCATTCACAGCCTCTCCCCTGGAAAGAGTGCTACAGTACTTTACTAAAGGGTTGCTGAAATGTTTCCTTTCATTGTCCTCTCCCATGAAGTCATCTGTGGATTTCATCATAACAACAGATTTGCACGCTCTGCTCTCCAGAGGGGTGGGCCTGCTGTCACACAGTGTTCAGTTCTTTGTCTGAGGAAACAGGCATTGCTCCATGGATGCTCCGTGCGTAGGTTCCTGCAATCCAGGATGCCAGCAGGCAATCTGAGCTGTATGAGGACAAACAAATATGAGTCACAGCAGCCAGAACTTAATGCCACTCCATTTCACACTCCAAAGGCAATGGCTCTAGCAGCAGCCTGTTCTTAATATGCAGGGGCATCAGTTCAGGAAAAATACAGCAACCTGCTGGGTAGGGAGAAGGGTTGTCTGAAGGTTTGGAGGATTTTTTTGGTTTAGTGTGCCTTGGTATTTTTTACTGCAGTCAGTTATTACCCTAGATACCTCTGATTAGAGTTAAACCTGTTTAACTTGTAAGCACAGACAGAGGGTAAAGTTAGAATGCACTCAGCTTTCGATGAATTTAAAACCTGTTTCCCCACATATTTCATGAAAGGGTTTTCGCCCTGCAGCCTTTCACAATACACAGCATTGCCACCAAGCAGGACTAGCAGTTTAGCTTGAGGGAGCATTGTTGAAAAGAAATTGGTTTGCCCAGGTCCGTAAGATTTGCAAAGGCAGCAGGCATTTCTGTCTGTACAATTTGGAGACCCTGAGACCAGAATCAGGCCCTAGTGGTATTTTTTATGATCCATACAGCCTGTTAGGAGTTGGTAGCTCTGTGCTGCTTCAGGTCCTTAAAGAATACCTTTTCAAATGAGTATCTGTCACTTCTACAGCAAAGACCCTGGAAACTCAGTTCAGGTTCTTTCTGTAGCACTCCTACCAAGTCTGCTTCACATATAGTCACAGGTGTGGGCAAGTCTCTTCCTTGCTGATCTTTCAGCTATAAAACTGCATCTGACTGAGTCACAAATCTCAAAATATTTCCATGGTTCTTTGGTGGGAGGTTCCCCTCACCACCATGCCCTGCAAGTAATGCTGTCCAAATTTATAGTTTCTGTCCAAATTTTTATGCCTCCAGACAATTTTGACTTCTGTTATTCTTTCCTATTAGTTTTGTTTTATCCTACTATTTACTTTTTTAATTATTTTTTTCAATGCAGTCACTACCTGAAATGTGGAAGATCAAGCTGAACACGACTGAAGCACAGGTGTTCTCTTCTATGATTGCTGATGACAATCTCTGCTCTTTGACTTTGTGAAGAAAGGAACAGAACTTGATTGCTTTGATACTTTGGGCTACATTGTGCATCCTCCCACAAGAATATAAATTTTTCTCGTATTCATTTTTGTAAGCAAACAAGTGAACGATGAATTCCCTTTAGAGAAACAGGAATGCAGGAGGGATTTCCAAGAATGGTAGACTTGGCAAACATCATATGTAAATCCAGACAATTTCTGTGTCCAACACATTCTTGTGAGATCCTAGAGCTGGCCACATTTTATTTTTACTGTTATATTACCAAGAGAAATCTTATTTTATGGTACAGTCACTCAATCTGTATGGCTCTAACATTTTCCTTCCTTTCAAAATCCCTTTCATTTCCAGAAATAGCCACATCAATGATTAATTCTACCTTCAAGTTTTCTTAAATCAGCCAATGTCATGCTGGGCTTTCTCTACCTGTACAGTTGTTGAGTCATACAGAATTTATACACGATTATTCTGAAGTGTTTCTTAATGTTATGTCTCCATACTTCTTTGCCACATTTCAGTTTATGGTTCTTTTTCAGCATCCCCCATTGCAGATATCCATATGTCTGACAGTGTAACTTGTCAGGGAGCCTGTAAACATTGACCATTGAGTTACAGTATGCTGTTTTATTTTTTATGTCCTATTATGTAAAAAGACTGATGGCAGGATTTGCTCAGGAAGAATGTCTCGGGCAGGAATGAACAATGCACTGCCAACTAAGATTCTTTGCTAATATCATAGTCTTTCCAAAAGAATTTGCATGCTATTCTAGATTGCTATTTTGTGAAATGGATTTTTTTCCTAACTTCCCTATTTATGCATGACATTATGTCAGGACAGAGACATTCAGTTGCCTACTGCAGTCATAACTTAAATAGAAAGTCACAACAAAAAAGTTAACCTGGAAATTCAATAAGAATGCATCTCTAAATGTATAATTTAATTACCAAAACTAGATTTTGCTGCCCAAAATATTATACATGACTGTGGCTGAGAAGATAAAGTACAAGTTGCTTTCAAATAAACAAGGGCACCACAAAAAGAAGTGATCTAAAATGTCTGCTATTCCAAACATGCAGGCCAAACGTTTGATACTCATAATAATTATCTTTAAAATGAGATATTAGCTTTGGGCTGAATTCTCCCTTATCAGTTTTCAGCACAAAGAAGTAAGAAGGGCAAGTAAGAAATATGATTAGGATAGGATGAAAGGACAGTCAAGAGAGATACATTATATGTCTCTTCTTAGACCGTACTCAGCCATACTAGTCTGTTTGTATTATTTTCAACATACAAAAGAGATGGTAATGCCAGTTTAACTACCTTCTGGGAAGGAAGTCTTGAAAAATACAGTAGTTGCTTCTTTCTCACTATGAG
This sequence comes from Poecile atricapillus, assembly GCF_030490865.1. Lineage (NCBI taxonomy): Eukaryota > Metazoa > Chordata > Aves > Passeriformes > Paridae > Poecile > Poecile atricapillus. Next base: position 14,195,086 of record NC_081251.1, read on the forward strand.
GAATGAAAGCAGGAAGTTCAGCACCTGATATTTACTTGCTTACTTTGTATTTCTAACAAGTACACAGAAAAGTTTGCTGCCATCATGAAGGCCAGGCTCCAAAACTGAGTTTGGGCCACACTTTAATAGTCTCAAAAGACAAAAAAGGAGTTGTGTGAGTGTAAAAAATGGGAAAGGTGACAAAATCTAGTAAACAGTAGGATAAATTCTTCAAAGCTTTTTCCAGTTCCTTGACTATCTCTCATTCTTAATGAATAATTTAAAATTATTTAGGCAATATTTATTTTGTCTTTTAGGAGTCACTTTTAATTTATTGAGTTGTTAATGATGCTTCAAAAACCAATAAACTGTTTTTTTTTTTTTAATAATTGCTTAAATATTCGAACTCGAAAATACAATCTATTGTACTAATGTGTGCTCACTGGAGGGAAATTAAATATCTTTAATCTCTGCACCTCATCTTCTTTCTTGAGAAACAATTAAAAAGAAGCTTTACTTGTTCAAAATGGAGCCTGTGCATATAGAAAGTTATCTTTCTTAACAATAAATAAAAAGCTGTATAAATACATAAATAAATATTAATTAGCTCTTCCTATGCCTTGGCCAAAGAAACCCAAACCCCACATAAAGCTCACTTTATACAGTAGAAATGATGGCACAAGTAGCCACATTATTTACCTTACAGGAGGATTTGGTTTCATAAGTATGTAGATGTCATAGCTTTGAAAATAACATGCAAAATTTCAGTTTTCTGAAAAATCACAATTGAAAATTTGTGTTTCAATTTAGTTTTTTAAAATAGTTTCTAATTTTTCTAAAAGATACATTTTTAATCAATGTTTTCTTGACAATTAAAAGCACACAAAGTAGGGTTTTTTTCTCTTGGACATTTTCACTGTAGGTTTAGTCCTTCCAAGAGCATTTATTGTAATTAAAGATAACATTCAAATTATAAAAGAAGAATGTTTTCAAGCTGCCCGTATTTTTTATTCATTAGTTTAGTTTTCTTGATCGTGTTTAAAAACAGAGCAAAACAAAACCAAAAAATAACTTTGTCCCTTAAAATTTACTACTAATCAGATCTGTTTATTCTGTTTGTTTATTCTCTTTGTTATCACTCCAGATAAAAAAAAATATATTCAAATCACTTTCATGAATCTCTTCAGCAGACAGTGATTTAAAGTGTTTATATAAGAGCTATCCATTACTACTACAGCCAACATACCTGAGATGTCAAGTGCTCAGATTGAAAAGCTCTTTCAGTACACATGCCTGTTGGAAATTCTCTGTAAAATGTGAATTTTGTGAAAAATATGGTTTTGTGGTAATTGAGTCCCTCCCAAGAAATATCTCTGATTTGTGAAACTCATGCTTGCTGTCTATTTTGGCTTGGTTTCACTTGGCTTTGTTTTAGAGAGGAGGTACACTTAGTTTCTTTTTGGTGCAGACTAACCTTCAGTGTTGTATTTTCTCAGAAAGATTTCCAAAAAATTAATTTTCCCTCAAAAGAAGAAAGACTTAAATTCAAACTGTTTTCAACAATAGCCACCCATCTTTCCTTTCTCCTTTCCACACTGGCACATTTTTATCAGAAGAAATTACAATTTCCCAAATAATTCCATTAGTTGTTGATGACCTGTTGTAGGTAAATATTCTATTTTACCATCAAGTATCTGCTTAATATTAATTTATATTCCATCTTATATAATTTAATCAGTTGTTTGAACCATGTGGTTTCAGCAACCAGACCAATCTACATCAGCTTTAGAGCACTATTAGGCCTATGTTCATTTCGATGTAAACCAAAGAAATAATTTCATAACTATGATGGTCCTTGTAATTCTGCAGACATAATTAAAGAGAAACCACTAAGATATAGCCACATATCCAGCAGGTAGTAATAGCTTTTAGTCACTATTCTAATAGTTTTCTTTTATTTTGACTGTTGACTTCTGGAAGTTGCTGCTTCCTTCATTCCCATTTTCTTTATTCAACATGCAAGTCCAAATATTTTTTAGTCACAGCAATTGCTTTTGATATTATGTCATCAAAATTACTAATTCAGACAAGCCATAACCATCTTGCAGTTGGAAATGTGTTACTGGGTCCAGCAGTGACTGCATCACCACTAGGGGGAGACTGCACGTATTATAAAGTAGTTAAATATTCAACTCTGTATGTTACAGTGGACAAAAGATCAGATACTTCATAATTTGGTTTTGGCCGAATTAATTTATTCTTTCATAAGCATTAAAACTATGTAAATATTTATATTTTAATGTATTTGGAAAGAAGCAGAAGATCAAATCCCAATGGAAAATGACCAGCTAACAGACAAAATTTAGAGTACTGAGTTACTGTACATTCCAAAAGGTCAAAATAGCCTAGAAATTCCATTTATTTAATGACTAGTCTCTTCAGCAAGTCTAGCACTTGAGCTAGAGCATCTTTGAATCACCCCCTCAGCTGAGTCACAGTGAAATTCTGTACCCTTTTCTGCAAATTAGACTGTTTTGGCTGGAACTAACTGGACACATATGTTGCCACCTGCTGCACATTCTTTAGTTTGAAGTTTTTCAACAGCTTGGTTTATATATTTGAACATTTTTTTCATTAGAGAAGGTAGGAGAAGGGAAAGGGCAGTTCCTCCTTTGGTTTGGTTTGTTCTCCGCCTGGCAAATTACTACCAGGTTGCTCCTAGGTGGGACCTGTTGCTGAAAGAGTACAGAAGTTTATGTGTCAGAATTGTATTTTCACTTTTAAAACAATTTGTTGAGTCAGTGCTGGAAAAATTTTTCTCCGCATGATAATATTTTATTCAAGTTTGTAAACCAGATTCTAAATGTACATATGCAGATGTTTTTTCTTATAAATTCAAATAATTTTCTAGGTTTACAAATGGGTTTGTAATTGCACATAATTGTGCATGCATAAAATGAAAATTTATAGAAAGAATAGTTGAACATTTAGCCTCTTTCATTTGCTGAAGACATCATATCCAGGACCTTGGATGGAATAGCAACAGTCTCCTTTTTATCTTTACTGTATTTTGTCACTTGTCATCCTTCTTGTTATCTTTCTCTCACACACATTCACCCTCCCCAGACGTCATTCGTTCAAGCCAAGCAACAATAATCATAGTCAGATTAAGAATATTATATATCCACGATGGCACCCTTGTGAAATTTTGTTCAGCTTAATAGAACAATTTCTCATACATGACTTGAGCCAGCATCAGACACACAGTCAGGGAAGACTGATGCACAGTGTCCCTGGGAACAGGGACTACCACTTTGGTTTGCTATGATTTTGTGTTTGCATTTTCACTGCCCACAAACATTCCTCTCAAGTACCTAATATACTCTGTATGCTAAAAAAAGTAGCATTTTTAGCACCCATGTTGTTTTTTTTAACCCCCATGATTATTTATAAGGAAAGTTTATATCATAATCTTATGCTCCATTATTAGCTCTACTGTCAAAATGATTCAGTCATCCACTCACAGTGTTATCCATTACAAATAAGAAATTTGGAAAGCTAGACAGAAAGTTCACAAACAAAGCATGCTCTTAAAATGGTTAATCCATAGTTTTCAGTAAATACTTATGAATAATAAATGCACACGTAGGAGGTAATCAGTCTGGACTTGTATGGGATCACAATAGGTGATGGCCTACTTATAAAACTGTATACCCTTAATGTTACATTAAGGAAAGCAGACTGCAGTTCTTTGGTTTTCAACTCTGATTATTGAATTATTCATGAGCTTATCTAGAGTTCTAAAACTAATTTTTATTTGTAAATATTCATTAAACTCGTTCATGTACATCAGCCTGAAAACCCCAGTTTTAATGACTGTTGTTTGGAAACAGTTTGACCAGTGTTCTTGGCAGTCCCTCCCATCACTACAGGAGAGTGGCTGCACTCGCCATTGCCTGTGCCTAGCAAATTTAAACCTTGATAACACCAGACATCCACAAAACCTTCATCACTTCAGGGAGAATCCAGACTCCCAATGACGCTGTGGGTTGCTGCAAGGCCTCACAAGGCCCGAGCACGTGGGACTGAACAAAGATTTTGGTCTTATACTTCTTGGGGTGGCCCTTGGGAAGGGAAGGTGCAGGGGAAGTAATCTCAGAGCGTGGAGCGTGTTTGGGTGCAGGACAGAGGTCAGGGAGAGGCATGGGAAGGGAGGGCTGGTGACAGTGCCCAAAGCCAAACAGAGGCAGTCAAGTAGGTGACAGGGAACCCCAACAATGTTCCTGATCCTGACCAGCAGGGTATTTCCAGAAATCTAACAAAGTTTGTGGTAGACAGGAGGAGTGGGGAAAAGAGACTGCAAACGAAGTAAAAAAAGCCTAAAGACATTTAGCATGCTTGTTAGCTTGGAAGGATTGAGCAATTTAGCAAGTACCTTCTCCTTACTAACCAGAACAGAAGATGCAAATAAATGAAAACAAATCAGATTCTAGCCAGACATACTAATTTCCTGACTGTGAGTTTTTACAATAAAGTTTTAAATAAATAATTATGTATTATAATTTATGTTAACAGCTGTTCCTGTAATGTGAGAGATCAGTCTATTATCCATTCTTCAAAAATAAAGATATTTATAGTAATTGAATCTAATAATTTTAAGATGCTATGTTTTGACTCGTGAGCTTGAACTTCCATAGAATTAGAGACTTAGGGCCATTTATGTGGGTGTTTAGTGTGTCCACAGGGGCTTAACCATAAACAATTTATCTTACTTCTATTATCATTAATATTGTTTAATCAATGTAAGACAGAACATAAAAGGAAGAGACAAAACCAATTTTTAAAATATGTATGCTTTTTTACATCAGGAAAATAAATCTCTCTTCAAATATCATTGAGGGCTGCTGGAATAATTTCTCCCCTTCAGCCTAATGGCCAAGTCACATAAATTTTCAGACAAAAGTTCTTCTGCAAAAGCAAAACCTTACAGTCACCACTGAAGCAATGCTTATTATTAAACATTAATATCTCCCTGTAAAATATTCCATGGTCTCTCTTTCTTAAGTGTGAAAGAAAAGCACATTTAGAATGACTGGTGTCAGGCATCAGTGGAAACAAAGTAAATTAAAAGAAATAACTTTTTTTTATTATATTTTTACCAAATCTGAGGATATCTCAATAATGCTGAGTTTCTGAGGGGCCTAGGGTTTAATAACTGTAAATTCTGGGTTTGCTTTAGGACTAGACAAACATGACACCACCACCCCCTAAAAAAAGGAAAATTAACAAAGAATATCAATTATAAAAAAATGGAGAGTGTTCTGGGAAACTTAAATTAAAAATCCCTAGAGCTCTGAAAAGAAGAATAAGGAAATTGCTTTCTCCCTTTGGGCATGACCTTTTCTTCTGAATGGATTCCACAGAATAAAAAGAGGAATCATCTTTTATTTAAACAGGAAGCAACTTGAGGCAGTTTGGGGCTCTTGGGAATATTTAAACACATGCTGAGAAAGAAATTGAAAGCCATGACAATTTCAAGGACAGAACTTCGGCGATCTATGCCGTTAATGTGATACCCAGTCCTCCTGACACCAAGAGCAAAAATAGCATTTATCCTTTTATCAATACACAGCATTAGCAATGCAACTGCCTGTGATAATGCCTGAAATTATGGAGTGAGCTGTTTTCAGGGCCTTCTGGAAGGAGTGGACACTGCTGGTAGGTCCATTAAAAGTTACATTAGGGTAATTTAATTCCTCCAGCCCAGCTCCATTCACAGTTCCTTCTTTCTTCCAAGTTACAGTCTGTTGAATCAATAGCCATTAAAGCAAATCAACCTCAGTGGGAAAACGCCCTTGTCAAACCCCAGCCTGACTCATTGTCATCATTTCAGATCCCCGCTTAAGCAAAAACAAAGTCACATTTTGAATTCTCAGGCAAGATGTACTCTATTTTATAGCAATACCATGGAGCTGTGATACCCATTGAGGAAACTTCAGCAAAAAAGGTACAAAACAGCTAGGACTCATTTCAGTGTCTTTTTTTCACTTGATTCTGTAAGAACAGCTGCAGTCCCCAAAATGTGACCCAGGCTCCTAAGTTAATCTCTTGCCTTCTATTTGCTGCTAAATGACATTTTACATTTGTTTTAATGGCAGACTATGAGTCAGTGGCTTTTTGTGGCCTTCCAGAGGTGAGTCCCTTTACACCATTTTGCTCACTATTTTATCAGCTCTATCACATAGCAGGATAGTAGGATCTAAATCCACTTTCATTTCCTCAGGTTCACCTGGTCAGAAAAGATTGTCCAGAGACCTGACATAACCATGAACATGAATAAGAGGTGAAGGGGCCTTTCAGGATCAAGGCTGCATTACCTTCCCCTTGGGAGGCAAGACAAAGCAAGACTTCTGAAGGAACCTAGGGACCATAGTCTCTGCAGCACAGGACAGGACTTTGTGTAAAATCTGAATGCTCTCTAATCCACAAATTATTAAAATATACTACCTAGGGTTTGGAAAACTAACATATTTAGCTGCACTATTTCCAAGCAGATTTTGGCCACAAAAAAAAATAAAAAAATCTATCACAGTCAAGCTAATAGTAAACACTCTATGAATGTATTTGAACTTGTACTTACTAGGTGGAAGTCCATGAATACATTATTCACAACTGAAAATGAGTTTTCTTTTTGTGTCCTTCCTTACATCTTACTTTTATTTTTTTTTACCAGCTCTAATGTCCTCTTTTTTTTTTTTCTTTTTTTTTTTTTAACTAATTAACTGAGATAAGAGCCAAAGTCCTGTGGCTTAATGTACACTAATGAGTATGACATGATTTTCAAGCTGTAATATGGAACACTGAAAATGTGTTATTCATGTAGGGAAAAACATTCCATACCTATTTATAAACCTCCTGAAATGATGAATCTTTCATTGCTGCTACCTATTTATAAACAGCTCAGGGGCATAAAGTACACTGACAATTTGATGACCTAATATCACATTATATTCTGATTTTGTTTGATACACATGCATTCTGTAATTTGTAAAGCACTCTCATTGTTCTACTTTATGGCATGTTCTGAATATAATAAATTTGCAAAGTTTTGCAGATAAACCACATTAGTCACAATCAATTCTCTCTTATTTACTTTTCATTACAAATTATTTGTTTACCTCTCATGCTTATATTTTAGTTCCTAAGTAACAGAATAAAGGCTAAGGCCCTAACCATACCTCGATCACACACTGCAGGCTTTCTTCTTGCTATAAGTGCTTTAAACACAAGTAAAAGCTGAGCATGAGACAGAATAAAATGGATGAAAAGTATGAAAGCTTTGGTTTAATATGGCTCAAGGCTGAGAGGAATAATAGATGACAGGGAAATAAAAATTGATGGAGACTCTGCTATTTTAAACAAGGATATGAATGGCAATAAGAAACAGAGGAGATGAGCTGGAACAAGTTCAGATTAAGAACTGCTAGGCTAGTATGCTTTTTTAAGCATTATGATAAGACTTAAAGGACAGAGAGCTGTTCTTCCTCTCTACAGTGTATAGCGATATCTTATTAAACTTGGGCTGATTATAAGAAATTTACTATTTCTGAAGGAAATGCAACAGGATGATGACATGAGATTCATATTGAAAGAGGTTGCAAAGAGCCATCTCATGAAATCCATTTTTGCCTTTTCTACACACAGAAACCCTGATCCTTCAGAGACAGAGATGTTGCTTCTAGAGTCTAAATATAGGAGTGGGTTTACTAGATTTGGGATGCTTGAAACTGGCCAAAGGAAATCTTACTGATTTCTGGTTAAATGTGCATTAATTCTGATACACTCAAATCAGTGGATTAGAGACAAGCCTTTTTAGGGTTTGAAACATGTTTTTCTTTTAAGGTTTTAAAGCAAGGCTTATTTCTCTTGCTCTCCAAAAATGAACTCTGATACAAGAAAGCACTGACAATTAATTAATTAATTACAGGAGTCGATGGCCACTCATTTTTTTAAATTAACTTCCAACCAGGGACGTGCTGTGCTTCCAGGTAAAATGTTACTAGTATTTCTTAGGTTGAGCACTGATTTCAGCAGAAAGGACAAAAATTTCCTTCATGCCAGCTTGCATGTTTTCTGAAAATGCATGTAAATTATATGTAATAGCTTTGAAAATTCAGGTAACTGTTTTACAGTCTCCAGGTTTCAGAGACAGAAAGCCGTTGCTTTCTCACTGTAATAGTTTTATTAAAGAATTTTTCTTTATTTCAATTGAGCTTCTTTTTTTAAAACTATTCTACAGTAGCCTAAAAAGATAAAATCTGTATCATACATAAAACTTTCATTTTAGAGGAACTGATTCATTCCAAATGGAATATAAATATGAACAGCATTAAATGAATGAGTTGTTATTAAAAATTCTTCTTATACAATTTCTTCCACCTCTCAACTCAGCACTAGAATGTGGTTAAATCCAGATGATTCAGATATCCGCCAAAGTGCTAGTAGAGCAGTGTGAGATGAGGCACATAGGCTGAGATTTTCAGCTGAGGTAAACCCAGAGATTCAACACATCCCTGCTGATTTACTCCAGACAAAGAGACAGCCTGTGTTTTTAAGCTTTTATATTTTACTGGAATCTAGCAACATTTGAACTCCTCTCCAGCGGAGCATCGGTGCTCCCATCCACAGGCAGAGCATGTATAGGGCACTAGCTCCACTCCCACACAGCCTCAAATTGCTTCTGCCACTCTTCCATCCACCCATCCTTACAGCTCGATGACAAACCTCTCCAAATTACAATGAGGCTGCTGCCCACACATATGTTCTGGATTATTTGTTTTGTGCAGACCCAACATACCACCTCCACAGTCACAGCAGCCTGTTTCAGTGATTACAAGTGTGAAAGAACAGCAACAAGCTGAGCTCACACACCAAAGATCTCAGTTTCAGTGGTGGAGGAAGAGTGGCCTTTATACTGAGATTCTTGTCCTCTCCCCTGTGATATATCACCTCTTCCAGGACTTCCTAAGCGGGAGGTTAATAAACCAAAGTCACAATGGAAGTCACAGCTCCTTCTACACAAAGCATGGTGTCCTGCCATCAGGGAGGCAGCTTCAGGAGTTTGTTACAGAGTCAAGTAATACTTAAGTTTTATTGAGTGATTTTGTCAGAAGTTTCACCATGCAGATGTGACATCACTATATGAAGATTTTGATTGTGCACTTATTTTTTTAAATGTCTGTATTGGGTTTGTGTGGCCAGGTTTTGGTAGCAGGGGGCTACAAAGGCAGATTCTGTGAGAAGCTGCCAGAAGCTTCCCCCATGTCCAACACTGCCAATGCCAGATGACTCCAAGAGAGATCCTCTGCTGGTCAGGGCCAATCTCATCAGCCACAGTGGTAGCACCTCTGGGATAACAGAGTTAAGAAGGAGAGAAAGTTGTTGCACAAGACGATTTCAGCCAAGGAAGATAGGAGTAAAGATAGGTGTGAGAGAAACAGCCCTGCAGACACCCAGATCAGTGCAGTGGAGGGGCAGGAGGTGCCCCAGGTGCAGGAGCAGGGATTCCCCTGCAGCCCCTGGTGTAGCCCATGGTGAGGCAGCTGTGCCCCTGCAGCCCACGGAGGTCCATGGGGGAGAAAATACTCACCTGCAGCCCGAGGACCCCATGCAGGAGCAGAGTGATACCTGTAGGAGGCTGTGACAGCGGAAACCTGTGCTGGAGCAGGCCCTGTGGCTCCTTGGAGAGAGGAGGCCACACTGGAACAGGTTTGCTGGCAGGACTTCTGGCCCATGGGGAATCCACGGTGCAGCAGCCTGTTCCTGAGGGATTCCTCAATATTAGGGCTCCTTGCTCCTGGAAAAGTGCTACATTTATTCCTGCAGTACTGGGATGGGATGGTCAGCACTCTTCCAGAAGAGCCCATTGAGCATGTCTCTTTACAAGAGAACAAATTTATTTCATTAATAACTATAAATCTTTTGAAATCCACTGTTTGATTGACAGAAAGTGTAGATTCCACAAGAGATAAAATCCATACATAAAGTGAAAATATCCAAACACCTAAACTATATAGATATATTGACCTAGAGATCTAGAGTAGGCTAAGTGGGAGCTGTAAAGCTGCTATCATCCCAAGTTATGTATCCAAATGTTTCTTAAAACACTAATTTACCCTTATTTTGCTTTACTTGCAACAGCAGGTGGTTTCCAACATCTTCAAAATTGTATAATTAAGTATAGTTATCTAGTATGCTGGTATTTGTGTGTAGATTGTTTCAGTTTCAGACTTACACCAGCATCTAGATTTAACTGTTTTTCACACTCAGGGAAATATTGATTTACAGAACATATATTTTTAATATTAAGAACTTCACAAACAATGCTGTAGATCCCTGCCTTGAAGCAATGAGTCATGAGAGTCATGGCTCAAGTACTGAAGTGATTACTTTGAAAAGTGTATTTTTAACTACAGGAGGAAATAACTTTCATTATCATCAGATTGGCAAAGTACTTGAAGGTAATAGCTCCATCAGGAAATTTTTTTCCTAGTCCTTATGTCAGAAAATAAAAAAAAACGCAAGCTACATTTTTTTCCAAAACACTCTTCACAGCAGTGGAAAATTAGATGGAAAGGCAAGATGCAGACACTGTCAAAATAAAATGTGTTGAAGAAAATAACAGGTGGATAAAAAAAGTAGCAAAGAAAAATTCCCTCAGGATAAATTAATTTCATATGGTGCTTGTTTAAAGAGCAGAAACCCATAGAAACAAAAATAAATTATTTTAATTCATAATTTTTTTTAAAAAAATAGTTTGAAAAAAGATTTTATATGAAGCCTGTACACCTATAATTCTGGATAATAAACTATGTTTATTCATGCCTGTAATCAGGCATCTTTCACATCAAGAAAGGAATCATTTTTACTGTTGTATTTGCTATAAGACCTAGAAATACATAAGCAAGGACTAGTCTTGGGTTGTTTTCTCCTCTGCAGTCTGACATTTCAACCATCAGTGACTGTGCCCATCTCTGGCCATGAACTCCATTAAAACCAGGATGAATTTCTGTATTAGGTACTCCAGGAAGCATCAGAAGAGCCTAACATTACTCTGTCTCTGGCTGTGCAATAGCAACAGAAGCTGCCTATCCAACAGCAGAAATCCAACATAGCCTGTTTACAGGTGTCTCTGTATAAGGAGTATGTGCAAAGGGCATTTTACGGCTGTCAGTCAAAACTCAGGAAATTCACATATCTGATACACACAAATCAGTCTCCAGGGCTGCATTTTTCATACACATCTTTGCAATATTTGGAGCAAGATTGAGTGACAGGAGATCTTTTGATTCAGGTAGCTTATATGTGTATCTGTAATCCAACTTGACTGAGTTGAAATATGGGCTTTTGTTATCCTGTCAGCATAAATACAAGCCAGCACAAAGCCTCCTTACTCAAAATAGTTCAGCAGTTCCACAATGGACAGCACTACTTCTCCTAATTTTCATGCCTAATTTTTATGGAAGTTAGTCCTAAGCCCCTACTTGCAGGCAGCCTTCTCAAAGAAGCTGGAACAAGAGCTGCCTGTAACAGAACTGGCCAAGTCCTCTATATTAATTATAGCTTCATCGCTCCATTTAGCAGCCACCATCTGCCAAAATCTGGCTAGAGTTGGGGTGGTCCCCAGGCAGGGTTTGCCAAAGTAGTGACAAAAAATGCTGAGGTTTCTTTCAGCTTCTGGACAGAAAAATCACAGTTCAATATAAACTTCAAAACACTTGAATTCCTCTGACCCTTTCAATATAGACAAGGATGTAGCCATGGGGAAGTTTCACAAAGTGTTGGCTGTTGGTCACACTGGCTGATAAATACAAAACAGCTCAGTGCTGTGTATAATCTCTTTTAAGCTGCTTGATCTAAGAAAAAACTGTACATTCCCCAAACTATTTCATCCATATTTTCCTTACAAGTGGCCTAAAATGAAAATGTGCTTAGGCTGCCTGCAATACACTGACCATTTCAAGAAACAGTTCCATATTCCTCATGTACTCTCCTGGATGTCCCAAGTCCCTGATGTATCAGCACAGCTCAGCAGTAAGAAGAGCACCAGACCATGTCCCTCCAGCAGGCAGTACCATGCCAGGACACTGGGGCCACCTTGGGGTTCCCTCTTTCCTCATGTGCACTGATCCCTGTGCATTGCTTGGAACATTGTACCTGTTAAAATGTGAATATATAGCATAATGCAAATATAGTCTGGAGAACACAGAAGGCAATAAGCCAAAGTTGTCCCTGGTTTGTGTTCTTCTCAGGCACACCTACTTCCTTGTTCCTGACATATTTCTGTTCACTTTAACAGGTATAGCTCAGGTTTGAAGGGGATACTAATCTGAGGCAATCACATTTAAACCTCCAAAAAGCTTTCCCTGATTTTGATTGTTTTAAAAAGAAAATTTTAATATGGATTAATATTTAGTATTTGTTTATATGATTGCTGTTCTCTACAGAAACCTTTTTCTAATATACCATTCACACAATGTAAGGAAATATTTCTTAATTTTCCAGAAGTTTTAATTTTCATGGAATTTTTTATTAATTACAGTGACAATGAACCAGACCCATTTACAGCCTCTGCAGACTTCCCACGTAAGCAGAAGGTTTTTAAGTCTTTGATTTGCAGTGTGGTTACAAGTGAAATCAATCAATACTTACTAATAACATTTACAGCAGGAGAAATAAAATTATTGAAGTGTGTTTCAGCTTCAGCAGACCTAATTGTTTTCCCAGCACTCCAGCTCAGGTGGTATTTCTTGGGGTGGTGAGGTTTAGATTTTCTGTGAATATCAAAGCCAGCATTCAAAGCTCTAGGTGTGTTATTTATTAAGCACAGTGGCTGTAGTTGCCTGTGTCCTGTAAATTCTGTGGGGTGGCAGTCTCCCTCTGAGGGTGTTGAACAGTGCTTGTGAATAATACAAAGCAGACCCTTACAAAAGTAAGACTGACACATTCAGGTTCTTACATTTAAGCAGATGTTGTTTGTATTGGATTCTCTTCTCCACCACTTTTAAGCTCATCATGTGAGAAAAAGAAAATATACTTTATAAGTATATGGTTAACTATACAAAGGACAAATAGCAAGTCTACAAAATAATAGTCTGACAGTTGTTTTAAGACTTTTCATAGCCAGCACAGATTCCTCTGGGTTGACTGGTTCCTCATCGCAACATTTTGACCTATTTTCCTGCCTTATTTTTAAAACAGATAAACTGCTTTAACTTTGCCAAACATGCATCCTGTTGATCACTGGGCTGTCACTCAGCTGCTCTTTTTCATTCTCCTCACAAAATTAAATGCTGGTTTTGCTTTTTGCCTTGGGGAACTTGTATCAACCCTTTCATATCTTACCAAAGGCAGTGACCTGAGAGTGATGTAATCTCCTGCCTTGACCTTCTGGGCACCCTTGGCTTGCTCTAGAAGTTTCCATGCTGTTTCAGTCCATGTGGTTTTTTTTGCCAGGCTGACTATTCCTAGTGCCATGCTGGGCAGCTGCCAGTGATCTTCTCTCTCTCTTGGGAAATGTGCCTTCCAGTTTGGTTCTTTTCAGGACAGCTGCTGTTCTTCCCTCCAGCTGTTATTGTGTTGACAGTGTTTGAGTGCATGAGATAAGAGAAATCAATATCTAGCAGAATCAAGAGAGTTTTTCTGGCTGTTTTTCATCTAGAGATTCAATTATTTACATTGTTTAAAATGTCCTATAAAACAAAGTTGCCTGACAATACTGTCTATTCAAGTAAATTTTACCTTTAAAAGCTACTGTTTATTTTTTGTAAATCAATAAATTTTGTCACTATATACGTTAGACTCTTTTGGGGTTTTTTGAAAGAAAAAGTCCTTTCTTTCGCTGTTTTTTTTTTTTTTGCTAATCATATAATGTTTCATTTACTTCTTCACCTGTTCACTCAATCTTTTGGCTTCTCTGATGCCTTGAGAGGCTACCTAGAACAGAGGCTAGACAGTGTTAAAGGAATAAAGTATTTCTTAAAAGGCCTTCAAAGGATACACCTTGGGCAGTACAAGAGCCTGGCCAAGGCTACACCCAAGATGGATGACCAGTCATGAGTCTTCACACTTTTATAAGTTTTGGTCCATTTACAGATTGAGGTTAATTGTCCAATTACAGCTTCAGGATATAAAGTCCCATCCTCCCAGATTGCTCTCCTCAATTCACAATATATGAACAATATTTGCTCCTACTTTTTGGGCCTGAAGATGCAACAGTGTCCTTGGTTCTCAGGTTGGAAAAGGATTGTTTTGTCTAACTAAACGCTGAGAACTTGTTAACACTTTTTATGAAGTTCAGAGTTACATACTGCATGTATATGCAATACAGAAGATATGAAAAATAAAGCTAAAACTTAAGGCATCATCCCCCTCTATTCCCAATGAGCAAATGCACGGCAGAAGAAATAGATCTTGTGCTGGAATAGAGTTAAGCTCTAGTGAGACAAATCTCCCCATGGGACAAAGCACTGCTATGTTTGACTTTTGTTCTTCTACATTTTGCCTACAGAAATAAGCTGCAGAGGTGCGTGTCACTCCACTTTACACTAAATATGAAATACTTTTGCTTTCCTCAAGCCTCTTCCTAAGAGGTGGGAGCACAGACATGACCACAGTGAGGGAAATGTATGTTCTTGCGAGCAAGTTCATGCATGGTTGGGTTTTCTGCAGAAGACACACTCTGAGAGGTGAAATATATTTTAAAATCTGAAAAATTAATTACATTTCTTTCTACCTCTGTCTTCCAGGAAAAATTGAGTAACAGCTCAAATAAAATGTTTGTGACAGAAGCTGCCATTGATAATTTCTTTTGGGTTGCTATCTTTAACTTATTCCACGCATACTGGTTGATCCCTCAAGGCTTCTCCTCATGGATTTATAATCCAGGAGGCTTTGGAAGTAAAAGTCATGTTTTTCCTTTCATGACTTTGCCAGAAAATGGCAAATTGAAGTCTTTACTATGTCCGGACATGTGTTTTCTAGTTTCATCTACTCAGTGATCTGCCAGTATTTCATAGCTTTTCCTATACACTGTATTCATTATAATATTACATAACATCTACAGTTCGTCATGTCTGTTTTTGTAATTAAAGTATTATACTTTTAGTACTTATAAACTGGGATTCTTTGCTTACTTATGTCTTTGGATAATCTACTTAGAAGATTAATTTCCTCTGTGGTAATTTCTAGGAAATTATCATTTTTAGAGCTTGAGAAAATAAAACACCCAAATTTCTTCATTTATAGCTCTATTTCAAGACCACTTTCAAATGGAATAAAGTAGATTTTAAAAGTGAAGCTGATCAGAATACTGTAGACATATGTGGATATTTTTTCCCAAGCACATAAAATTGCATTTGATTTAGTCTTGTAAATATCTGAAAATTTGTAACATTGATTATGAAAATATTTATGCTCTCTTCAAGTGTGTCCATTCAACTCAAGGGAACTTATCCACTAACTTCAACACTCTTTGTCATGTAAGCAGATTTACTCAGGTGAGATCATGGATTCCTGGGTGAGGGAGTTCAAGTTAGGTGACTTTAAAATCATATTACAAAATAATGGGAACATTTAAAATTATAACATGATGTGAAAAATTAAATAATTGATTTATTTATTCATTGCATATTGAACAAATTGCTTTTGTATAATTTTTAAAAGTCACAAAAAAAATGACTTAAATTAGGTGCAGGCATAACAAGTATAATGTACTTCCAAAGTTGAATGAGCATGGTATTTTCCTCATACTTGAAGCTGTACTATAATCTTATCTGCCTAATAGTAAGATCTATTCAACAAAGTTTTCTGAAGTAACAGTGGAGCCACAGAGGTGAAAGAAGGGTCAAATATTAACCTCAAGCTTTTCCATTAAACATTAACCTGATATAAGCTGTGCTTTTACACCAAAGAGAGATCCTTGTCAATAGTGTTTCCTTCAATTATTTGTGTTGAAAAAGTGATATACTGTGATATACTTCTCTTGACAAAATGCATACAGTGAAGATATCTGCATCCAAGCTAAGTTCACAGACCCCCTTTGTGACCAATGGGCAGAAATGGGAATTGCAGAGTACACCTCACCTCACTTACAGTAAAGATATATTATGAGATCAGATACATACCAGAAAAAATCCATGTCTGTCCACTGTCTGCAGAAAATATCTAACTCTCAGATGAGGTATTTGTATTGTACATATGTGAAGTTGACTTAGTTTGAATCCTAAGATTTCACCTCAATTAAAAAATTAATATCAGAACCCTTTAGCTCAGTCCATCATGAAGCTTTAGCATTTGTTATGGAGCTCCTTATTTAGCATGTTTCACTTATGCCTTTGCCTCAAAAATTTCTTTTTAAGTCTCCTTCTCTTATTGATGAAGTTTAGCTGCAAAAGTAACACAAATTCCTAGAAAAAACTTTGGAAAACATTTATCAGAAAATATATTTTAAAATGCTCTTTTTTTTTTTTAACTGCTATGGATTGGCCTTTTAAAATATCTACACTAAAATTGCTGATTTGCAAAATAATAAAATAATGGAAATCCTTAACAGAAAACTATTAAATATTCTCTGTATGAATGGAAAAACCATATAAAAATATTTTAAAATCTCAGAATGTATTGATTTCATAATAATTTGCAGAATGATCTGTCCCCTTTCTCACTATACTGTTACTCGCTCTTCAACAAATGCAGCAGCACAATAGTATGTTTTTCAAGCTCTTCTAAAGGTTGATTGGCTTTTCAAGCCATGTACACTCATTGATCCTAGCTCTGAAACATGCCAGTAAAAACAAAATCCTGATCAAAACATTTGTCTTGATGAGTCACTTATCGACTTCAAGAGAAATTATTTTTAAACTCTGTTCCAAAGAAAGGTACCTTGTACGTGAGCAGACTTCAGAAGATGAGTGAAAGTTTACTACCTGAAAGGTTCATTGAATTCTGAACAGTTATGCCAATTGTGTAAATTTGTTCCAAAGTGTGGAGGCTCAGGGTCCTGTTACCAAAAAGCCTGAACCCTGGAGGAGACAACACAACAGAGGAGACACAACCCTCTAGGTTAGGGTGAGCAAAGTCATATTCCCGCAGGCCCTTGCAGCCACATGTTAATACCTTTTGAGTTTTGGTATTCTATTGGTTTGTAAAAATTTATATCCCCCTTGTTAATATACCCTTCTAGAATATTCTTCCTTCCCTTGACACCCCCCCCCATTGGTTCTGTGTTGATGCATTGCTCCACCCTTGTTATCTCATTGGTTCTCCCAGTATTTTGCCACTCCCCTGCACCGCTTTCCCTTGTTCCTATTAGAACTTGGCCCTCCGACCCACCCCTCTGCCCCGTGCATCCCTAGTCTAATCCTGTTCTCATCCCTGAACTCGTTTGAGGCTGTTCTCATATCATTTGGATAAACAGTCTTCAGACACCCAAACAAGGACCCATCCCTTCGCCTTTATTGTCAGCAATCTTTAGCAGTGATCTCTGGGCCCTGACGGCGCAGGTCGCTCTCATGGACACAGGAACACCAAAGTTCCACCTACTCAAACATGTTACAAAAATCCCTTTCTGGATTGCTTTAAGGGTGAACTAAACCAGCCTGTCCATTGCTGTTATTGCTGGCAAATTTGTGCCTTGCTGTTTTGCTCAGAGGAATGAATGCTGAAAGTGCGTGTCCATCCATTAGTAGGTGAGCACTCCTGAACTGGAACCTTGTATGGGAGAAATTCAGTGTACAACAAGTTTCAAACCCAGTCTAATGCAAATAAAAGTGGGTGCTGTTTCTGGATGTCTGTATGTACATGAATTCTATACAGTCTTATAACAGGTACTTTCAGAAATACTGTCAAAGCCTTTAGCATGCTGAATTCCTGACACAGCTTGAGAACAGCTTGCATTCTAGACCTTTTTCTCCAAAAATGAGACAAAGGTATTTTTCTTCAACATGCTTGTTTGACACTGACTTCAAAGAACTAATAATTAAACACTAGCTGTGGAGAAATCTGATTGATAGAGTAATTGAGATGATATTGCTGGGTTCTTTTGGTGCTCATTTCCAGAGAAGAGATTTCTAAAACTTTGGAGACTTTCTTGTAATGTTATTGCTACTGTAGCACAACATAAATGATCTATTTTCAAGAAACAGTATGTTCACTCCACTGGACTTCTCTGCTATATGAGTCATGTAACTTTAATAAAAGATACTCTAATTTCTCTGCTATGGTTTATTGTGGTTATAGATTTGAATACACAAACCACCATTTAATAAGCATTTTCAAGCCATGAGGAAGAAAAGTTCAGAACACCATATGTTTTTTTCAAAGTGCTCATTATAAACATCAGGCACTCAAGAAAAGCCCAAGTGTCAGTTCCTGAGGTATTACTGATATGAGTGGGAAACTTCCTGTTCTCACCAAAGCCACAGCAGCATTTGCTCATGTGAGTCAAAGGACATTCTGTGTCCTAACCAGAAATGTCAACTGCACTAAAATCTGTCACTGGAAACAGAAGAAAATACTAATTTTTATCACATATTCTATTTTCTTTTGATTCTGCCCTCACAGAAGCTTTACCTTGTCTTGTTTCTTACCTTTTTGCTAAAATGACCAAGAAGCCACTTATGCTTTTCAAACATATTTTTTAAATACATCCTTTATTTTTAATTCTACATTTGTACTTTATTACACAGTGTATTTTGTGTTGTGAGATTAAAAATTGCTTAAATTAACATCTCTTTTAGGTTTCAGACCAAGCCCCAGCCACTTACCATGCACTGATTTGGTGTCAATATTCTCAAGTTTTCTCTGCTACTTCAAAACTTGAAGTTTTATTTCCTAATAATTTTAGAATCAGACACAAGCTGCTACAATTATTAAAGAATAAAAAGTTACCGATTCTAAGTATTTATATGTGTTACATACAGACAATTATGAACTTCAAAAAGCAGAGCAATCAGTGCATAATGGTTGAGCAATATAAATGCAGGGCAACACATCTGAAATTCTATCTGCAGGTCTCAGTTTCACAACCCTTTTGAATGCAATGATGTTGCATAAGTATAACGCGAGGCAGAATGTAGTCTTCTGCAATGAGTAGTCAAGAGCCAAGAAATGACTTCAAGTCCGTGTATAATGACAGCTTTTTGCTGGCCTCCAGGATATCAAAGACACTGCAAAGAGCCTCATAATTGTTTTATTATATTACTTTTAAGGGTGGGATTCAGTGCAATTGTTTTAGGAAACTGTTTCTGACCGCAATATCTAAAGAGATCTTTACTGCAATACTTCTGATTATGAAATTATTCTAGGAATTCAGGAAGTGAATTCACTACATCCTTCTCCACAGTAAAGGAGAAACCAGATAAAATCAGTTCAACTCCCTAGAAATCAGTGTTACAGCAGCCAAAAATTAGGCCCAGTGTGTTATAATGCCTGGAAAGGACACACAAAATTTCCAGTTTTCCACATTAAGGATGAATCATTTGTCTTTGTTTTAGCAGCAATGCTAAATAGAATAGAGAAGGTGTATGCCAGAGGCAAGAGGGGGAAGACTTGAATAATTTTGAATTGTTGAAAAGCTCAGTTTAATATGAAAAAAAAATTACTTCAACAATCTGCAAATGAATGAGCCATAGACGAGGGAAAGACATACTTTTTGTATTAAATCAGTCCATTCATTTAACAGTTGGATGTGTTGAAAGCTGAATTACCATCTGCCATATAAGCAGATGTTTTTCATCCATGTTTTAATGAATCTTATTTTTCTAATCAACTTTGTACAGAGTAAAAATCTGCTTTTAAGAAGCACTGCATCTTCCATACACTGGACTACTTTGGCCTGTCAAAATTACAGACTATCTTATCAAATTAAAGTGTTTATGTGACTGTGCTTCCTTTTATGGTCTGAAATGCATCCTTACTCAAGCAATGATGCTATCCCCTCATTTCAAAATGAATAGTGACACTTCAAACTTTCCTAGAGCAAGGCTGTGGCAATCCATCTGCAATTTGAGTAAGAGCATGCAGATATTGAAATAATTACCTCCCACTGTTATCCATCGGCTCTCAAGTAATTACCTGCTTCCATTAGCATTTTATTTGATTCATTAATTACCTTCAGAGATGCTGGTTGGATGTCCACTACCTGAAAGGATTGCGTTCAAATTAACCAACAAAGGTTTTGTTAAGCTGTCAGCATGAAAATGGAAGTCAAAGTGATATATAAGAATAGTCAAGCGGTAAAGTGCAAGTCCTTTAATTTCCATTTGTTCGAAGTCACAGAAAGTTTCATGCAATGTGCCCTTGCAGCCCAGAAAGCCAGGCATGTCCTGGGCTGCTCCCAAAGCAGCGTGGGCAGCAGGGCAGGGAGGTGAGTCTCTTCCTCTACTGTACACTCATAAGACCCCACCTGCAGGGCTGCATCCGGCTCTGGGGTCACCAGCACAGGAAGGATATGGACCTGTTGGAGCGAGTCCAAAGGAAACCACCAAGCTGATCAGAGGGCTGGAGCACCTCTCCCTGCAGACAGGCTGAGAGAGCTGGGATTCTTCAGTCTGGAGAAAGCTACAGGGGGACCTTATAGCACCTTCCAGTACCTAAAGGGGTTACGAGAGAGCTGGAAAGGGGCTTTTTACAAGGGCATAGAATGGTAGCAGAGTGGGTGATAGCTTTAAACTGAACCAGGGCAGGTTTAGAGCAGATATTAGGAAGATACTGTAGCGGAAGGGTGGTGAATCACTGGAATGAGTTGCCCACAGAAGTGCTAAATGGCCCATCCCTGGAAGTGTTTAAGGCCAGGTTGGATGGTGCCCTGAAAAACCTGATCTAGTGGAAGGTGTCCCTGCCCATGGCAGGGGAGTTGATCTTTAAGGTCACCTCAAATCCAAACCATTCTTTGATTTACAAGCAGGAAAAAAATAATAAGAGAAGGATACCTCTCACATCCATGTCACCTCTCTCACATTCATTCTGATCCTACAAGCAGTTCATTGTGGAAGAATATTTGCATCACTTATGTCTAGTTTATCACACAAAGGGTTATATGAACAAGCTAGCACAGAGTTTATGAAAGAATTGACCTCTGAAGTGTACATGACCACTATCTTATTATACACTATATGTACTATACAATAGAATATTATACTACTCTTTTAATTCTTTGACTGATACAAAGAGTCTGAATCTGTTATCTTGTGAATGAAACCTCATAGTGCTTGTCCTCAGGCATATACTTATACATAGATAATAATATTTGGGTAAAATACTAGCCTCCTGATAGATAGCAGTAAATTATTTTGCAAAACATTCTCTGTGACCCTTCCAGAGCCCCTTTTGCATTGACCATTGAGACTCCCAAAAAGAGCTGTATAAATTTTCTCTGCAAAAAGGAAAGGTTGTTTGGAGTAAGAAAACTTACCAGACAAAGCAGTTTGAAATTGGTGAAAGGTGTTGTCCATATTGTCACAAACCTACAGAAAACCAACACAAATATCTAAAGGGTCAGAAAATTCATTACAATATTCTTGAAAGGACTTTTTTTTCCCTACAGACTGATCAAAATTGACTTAAAGCTAAGAAAAATAAATTGAGACAGCAACAATACTGCTACAGGCTCTATTTTATTCAGTGGGAACATCTCCATTGTGAGATTCATCCTGATCAATCCTGTTCCCTGATATTACTACATTCATTCTTGCTGTTGGCCAACTCACCCCCTGGAAGTGTTGCCTATCACTTCAGATGACATAAGATTTTATTCCTTATGAATATTATTCTTTTTTAAAGGTTTACCAGACAGGAATTTTCCAATAATAATCTGTACCAGTGAAAATTATGCTAAAGTGTTAATGAAGAGCAGCATAAACTAAAGACAGCAAAATACAATCATGTATTTTGTTGGTATGAAAATTACTGACATTAAAAAAATTTTCTGGGATTCTTGAAAGGTTATAAAATAGTTATATCAGTGCCCTGATGTATTTAAAGATGAATTTAGAGAATCTACATGAATGCATTATCAAGAATCTCTTTTCCCTGAATTTCTCTCATTGACATGTAGATTGTAACTTTATACTTTCATTGACTGTAACATACCCACACTGACTATATTTACCTGTATAATATAACTTCTCACCAGGTCCATTATTGATCAATTTATTGATCATTCCAGTGAAGAGTCAGCAAAAACATGAGAAAATCTAAGATGTAATCATATTGCTTCTATCTGCTCCTTGTGTACAGCATTATTCCATCTTCATTTTGATCCTTGTGTACCCTTTTCACCTCCTTGCAGACCACCTTTTACAACATTTAGGGTAAAATTCATTTCACTACTCTGCTCTGTGATACACCTGGTTTCAGGGAAAGGTTTCTCAGACCTGTGGGTGATAACATCACATTCATTGCTGAGGAAGAAACATCAGAACAGAGCCAGAAGTTTTCCAAAGGCAAAAGAATAAATTCTGGGTCTAATAAAGGCAATTACATTGCATCCCATGCTTCTAGTCTTCTAGAACAGGAAACTTTTAGAGATAGAAGGTGCCACTTCCAGACTTTTTCACATTTTTTTATATTTCCATTGCTGCTTTGGTCTCTACCATTTTGTGTAATCATAAAGAGGTTTTATGTAGAAACTCTGAAATATAAAATCAAATGGCTTATGCTCTCCTATCAACAGACACATCTCTGTATTTTAACTGATCATATTATGAACACTGGTTTTACTGTTTGGAAGTTCAGAGATAATCTAGCTTTAAATAATAATAATGTAGTCCTTGCTGGTTCTCCAGGCATGAGCTCAGGTAATCCTGCTAAAAAGTGTTGTCTTGGTTTATATGGTAACATGGATGTCAACATAGTAAACCTGCAAAGGTCTGTTGGGTGATTGCGCTGAACACTGTTCACTGCTTCTTTCACCTTAAGCCTTTCACTTAAAAAGACTCTTAAACATGGTGTAGGCAGTGGTTTACATGTTTTAGTATTTTACATGTTAGTCTAGCAGTTTTATCTTATTGGCAGTTTCTTCTAATGTATAAATTTAGTTTCCTGGCTACTCCATCTCCCTCATCATTTAGAAAACACAAGTAGCTTCTATTATGTAAACATGACAAGATGTTCAGAATTGTCCCTTCCAGTCACAAAAATCTATGAAAGACCATCTTGCATCTGCCCAAGGATGCTTTGTCCTCCCTCCACCACTCCTAAATTTATGTTCCATGAGATCTCATGCAGGCTGAAAAACCAGACATTTCTTATGCCATCTGTGGGAAATAGACATTCATGTTCTTTCAGTTCCCCAGTGCCTCTCCTGCAGTGTGGGCTGTGGAGCACCTAAGAACCTGCTCTGAGCTACCAAGCCAACAAGGAAATATGACAGCACCCTTACTATCCTTCTACCTAATTTTCAACATATTCTCCTTTCTAAAATTTTGCTTTATCTTATACTTTAAATTAAATTTAAACTACATTTAAATTAAATTTAAATTTAAATTAAAAAACAGTAGCAAAATATTATCTCTTACTATGTATGTACATGCAGATGACAAAAATTAGCTTGCCATTTGGAGCTGTGCAGCATAAGGGGGAATTTTGAATTTGAAAACTGTGATATCAAATCAGAAGATGAGACTAATTTACCCCTCTGTGGATGCAAAGAATGGAAAGTAGAGTTTAGAGCAATCCAAATAGCTTTACCAAGGTTTGGTTCCCATTGTCCAGTGCCTGCTGCTGTTTAAGTATAATCCTGCACCAAACCTAAATGAGAAAAAACAAGGATAGAAAAGATTCCCTTCATTAAATTATCCTGGGTTTTTTAATATTCACTATATCCACAAATCTCATTAATATGTATCAGTCAAGCAAAAATCTAGGATCTCATTTTCTATTTTCGTATGGAAATCTTGTGTCTTTTAATATAAACAGATGCTGTTAGTTCATTTGTATCAGGTTTGCCTAGACTTTGCTATATTTAACAGTCCAAAGTGAAGTGAATGATTACTTGCAAATAGTATTGTATCATTGATAGTACAGATTATTAATACTGGAAACAGCTTTCTGCAAAAGAAAGTGGATATTAGGTGTAGATGGCACTGGCCATATTGTTTGCTGTGACCTACTGATTTTGGTGTAAATCCATAAATATGCAGGGCACTAAGATCTAAGCTGATGGAAGGTTTTAAAAAAAACTAAAGCAAAGCTTTAATGGAAATTTAGGGGTATAAGTCTCCATGTATGGTCCTTATAAGTCACATTCATTTAGTCACATGAGAAACAGTGCTCACTTCTTACCATTCCTTGGGTCTGGCTCTTTACAGAACAGTGAGTGGGGAAACTTGGCCATGACTGTTCCAGTTTCATATGTAAGTCCAATGATGCATTAAGTTAATCACAAAACTCCTTGGAAATGGAGATTATGACTCAAAAATTTGGCCAGTGTTTGTCCTTTGTAACAAAAAAAACCCAAAAAACAGAAATGAATCTTAAGGACCAGAGTCTACCACCGTTCACTCTAGCCATGAAGTAGATAACTCTTGGGTATCAGCAGTAGATAACTCTTGGGCATGAAGCCTGCAGAAAAAAAAAAATATTTATTGTTGTAATATCTATGACCTGTGATATAATTTCAATGCATAGCAGCTGGAGGACCAGGACTTCAGATAAAATGTTATGAAAGGCCTGATTTTATTTCCAGTTAGGTTCATTGTGCTTTATTTGTATTTATACTTAGAACAGAATAAAATATAATTTTCAGCCTTGTTTCATACTTATGGTGAGAATCAAAACCATTGGAGCCAGTTGTAAAAATCAGTTAATGAACACATATTCAAATGGTGTGAAAGCAACACAGTTCTTTTGTGCAATGCTGGCTGTTGGCCCTGGTGACTGCTGAGGCCTAGACAGGATGAACCTGTCTATCACAGAGGTAACTGAGAACCTCACAAGTAATTAAACTAAGTTCCATGTGTTCAGGGGGTTTTACTCAAATTTCTTCTCAATTTCTACATCAAAGTAGTAGAAAGAGGAACATGCATTCTACTTTTATAAAAATCAGGGGAAGAGAATCTTGTATCAATTAGTATACAGAAAATTTAGTAGAGCTTCAAGACAATCAGAAAAATTATTTTTTTAACCCAAAATGAATAAAATTATCCTATAGGGAAAGCCACTTTTTTTGTGATTGTGGCAAGAGTTATTCCTGCTTGAATTGAGACATTCAGTCATTGTGACTAAGGTGGAAGCAAGCTGACCAAAACTTCAGGGGCTATGACCAATGGAAACAGGCATCTGCCTTGGGTACATCCTCATTCTGTCTCAGGTGCATTTCTGTATTGCTGTCAAATGCAACAAGAATGACTGAATGACACTTGAAATATTACAAGTATTGAATCAAATTTAAAAAGAAACTTCATGCAAAATATAGGCAGATAGATAGATAGATAGATAGATAGATAGATAGATAGATAGATAGATAGATAGATAGATAGATATGTATGAAGAGGTAGAAACTATTCTACTGATCACTGAGAACATCATGACATCATGCATTTTAGCCCAGTCACATTTCACCTGTGACATGGTTTAAGCCCAGATGGAAGTTAGCCACCAAGCAGCCACTCACTGAATTCCCACTCTCATCACCCTGCCCCCAGTGGAATGGGAAGGATCAAAGAAACCTAATAAAAAATAGTTTCAACAGCAAAGGGATACTTGGATAAGATTATTTTGTACTCCAAGGCAGACTAAGGAGCAAAAGATGTAGAATTTGAAGAACATACTTTGTTTATGGGAGGAGACCGTGATTCAAGCAGGTATGAGAAAGAGGGTACCATGGGATGGTTTCAATCTTCTATATTTGCTTTCTCTTTTTTATCCAAGGAAAAGATCCATTCCAATCTACCAGAAATTAATTAGTCCTGTCCCTCTTCTTTCTTTAACTGAAGGTAATGCATCCTTTTTTAAAAATAAATTGCAACTCTATTTTTATTATTGTAAAATAAGAACAGAAAATGACAGACTAAGATAAGGAAAGGCAGCAGCAGTTGCATGAGTCCTGAAATCGAGCCTGAATGAGTTGGTAAGTTCAAGCTCCTTCACAGATCATTGAGTGTGATGACAAAATCTCGGTATAAAGCTTTATGACCTGCAAAATAAGTAGTTCAGACTCTGAAGAAGCTGTCCTGTATGTCAGAGATAGGAGGTGTGCAGAATGGAGTTTAAAGAGCAAGTTTTGTGTTGTACCCAGTCATAGTGCCTGGTATGACTCAAGTCATGCTGGCAATGTTGTGCAGAGGTAATGATTTCTTTAGGACTCCCCCTCCTCACCTGCAGCTGTACAGGAACCACAGAGAAAGGAATTATTACTTATATTTTTATTCCCATCTTTATCTGCCTAATTAGTTTGAAAATTAGAATTAATATAGTGTGTCTATACAAGACAAAAGTCAACAAAGTTGTTGCAATATATTTACAAAAGAATGTATTACTGAAGAAATTTCACTTCTTCCCAGTGAAATGGGAATAGATTTTTCTATTTCAGAAAGCAGCTATGTGTGTTAAACAAAACATTTCAATTACTCAGACTAAGAAAATAACTCTTGCAAGGAACTCAGGGGAAGCATTCCTGCCTAAATACTGGAAAAATTCTTCTAATCCTTTCTGTATCATTCAATAGCACCCAGTGCACTCTGGACTTCCACTGGAGTCTCTCAAATGACAGCACACGGAAGATGTAGCAAGGAATATGGAAAATGTGGAACATAGCCAAAAAACCTCAGTAGCTTGCTTCAAAAGGAGTAAGAATTTCTTGAGATTTAACCTTCCCTTGCAATACTAAACATTCCTATCAAAAATTCCACCATGTCACTGCCTTTTATGACAGAGCTGCATAGGTATTAAGTAACTGAGAAACATGTACTTCTATGAAAAACAAAGATGGACACAGATTTTTGTTTTCCTAATTCTTGTTTTCAAATGCCCTCTGAACTAGCTGATACCTTGAAACAACATTTTGTGTATAAATCTGATCCTTCCTAGAAAAATAAAAAGGAGATTTTATACCTGGGATTATAATTACTATTTTGGAAATTCAGATTATTTTTCTCATGGAGGTTAACCATGAAAAAAAAACTGAACAGAAATGTTCCTTGTCCAGCTTAGGCATTATAAATATGACCCAAAGTACAGTGCTACAGATGTAAAAGCTGTGAAATGACCTGGGAAAGTTTTTCTTTAAGTGTGGCTTAGCTTTTACAAGTAGAATAAATATGGTGCATATAGTATGTATTCCCATCGACCTTCTGTGACCCAGGTTAGCTTTTCCCTTAAATAAAACATAAAACATTGGTACACAATTGCTTTCCTTCCCTCTGAAATTTAATAAAATAATGATAAAACCATTTGATATTGTATTAAAGAAGTAATATTTTAGGTCTCAAACAGTGTAAGGTCACAGCTAAAAAATAGTTACAATGTCCCTATTTTCTTTTCCTACAAGCTACAATTTGGAAAGCCTTTTAGAAGGCATACCTTCATGTTGAAAGAAAAATAAGAAACAAAAAGATTTTTATATAATTAACACTCAGAAACATCTGAATATATGTAAATTTGATTTAGTGTCTATTGTATATTCCAAAAAAAGGTGAATTTTATTTCATGATAATTATATGGGAGCAAAATCCAAGGTCAATGCCAGCATGGTTTGAGGATGACTCCTGAGTGTCATCTTCAAAGAGGTGCTCCTTGATAATCATTCAGTGGTATCTGAGATGCTGCTGCAGGTCTGTGTGTTGATATCTGCAGAATGAAAGAGGCATGATTCATATGAAGGTTTTCAGTGGTAACTGGCAATAAACAACAAGAACTTTTTTATTCTGTCATGAAAGGTTAGCTATTCTGTAACAGCTGTTCTTAAAATCTCTACAACTTTGTACGTAGAGTGAGGACTTCTTACTCTGTTTAGCTTCATTTGCTGTGAGGGGAAAAAAGAGCAGTGATAGAGCAAATCACATTTTACCTTCAAATGAATTAACTTCTGTTTGTAGTTAAGTGCCATCATTGCAAGATAATCTACACAAGTGCCTAGTCCAGAAGCTCAGCTGTTGATTTTGGATAGAATTGTTTACTGTCCTGTCAGAATCCAAGGGATCCAGTGAGAATTCTATTTCTTAGAAAGAAAAAGGTATTTAATGATTTTTTTCTTTGCTGCAAGGTAGACACGACTGTGTTTAAAGATCAGAAGTATATCAAGATGAGTAACTGTGAGTAACCTGAAAACCCAGGAGAAGAGGGAAATGCTGCTGTGTGGATGAAATAACTCCCATCTTTTCCTTTGGAAATATAGATGGTAAGTTCTGATAGTTGCATCCCAGCTTTCCTCCACATACACTTCTGCTGTTTATTGTAGAATTGGATGGGTGGAAGTAGTCCATATGGTAGATTGTAGGAAATATGTTTTATGACATGAAGGTGTATCAGATGTTTCATTTTATTTCATATTTTTTTCCCATGAAAACTGCATTTAAAAAAATGGAAAAGAGAGTGAACAGAGCGACAGGACAAGCAATAATGACAGATCTATAAGACAGTAAATTTAGGTTAGATATTAGGAAGAAATTCTTTACTGTGAGGGTGATGAGACCGTGGCACAGTCCTCCCAGAGAAGCTGTGGCTGAGTTGGATGGGGCTTTGAGCAGCCTGGGATATTGGAAGGTGTCCCTGCCCATGGAATGGGCATTGAAACAAGATGATCTTTAAGTTCCCTTCCAATCCAAGCAATTCTATGATTCTGTTATCACAAGCAAAAAAAATTTAAAAAGCACCACAAATTCTTCTTTTGTCAGTGAAGATCCAAGAATCCTAAATCTAAATCAGCTGAAGATGACTTTGACTTACGTAGAATCTTAAGGTTAATAAACAAGACTCTTAGGTCCCATAAATCTGAATGATTTTGATAAGAATGATCTTTCTTAACAATACCTGGAGGTGTAGTTCATAATTGTAAAATCAATAAAATTCCACCAAAAAAATCAGCAACACTATTTACTTTAAATAAACAGAATAAAACAGCATACCTCTCTTGATGCTTTAGTTTTGATTTTTTTTTTCCTTTAAAGAATACACTATTTTCTATCCATCCTACCGCTCATTTCTCCCTATATTTTCTATTCCATAAGAAAAATTACAGATAATTTCTTATCAAAGTCTGTGCTTCATTAGTGCCACATATATTTTCCAGTTAAAATCAATAGATCAAAATCAAGAGAAAAGAATAATATTTTGCAGTGTGAATACAAATATGCATTAATATACCTATTATTTAAAGCAGATGGAAATAATATGTGAGAAAATTCACTTGTTCTTTATATTGAATCTATTTGGGATTTCCATAGCAAGTTCTGTAATGCTTAAGTATCAAAGTCCAGTAAAGGAAATTGTTATAATTTATTTGTTTTAAGACCATTAAATGAATTGATTACTCACCTATATAATCATAATTTCTTGCCTTGTGTTATGGCAGCTCTTTCTACAGTTCTTTTTTCCCTTGTTCACAACCTCTATTTAATTCTATCTTATCTGAACTTAGAAAATACTTTAAGTCATTGTTTATACCATTTTTGTAAAATGAGACTTATGTGCAGTTATAAAACAAACAAAAAACCAAAAAGTAATAACTGAGTGTTGAGGTTAATATGAGAAACAGCTTTCCTTAAAATTATGTCCTGCACTGTTTTCCAAAAGCAATAGAAGGATCATATTTTTATCACTTTTTTCAAATTCCATTACCCTCCAAACTATATGAGTTGACTTACACTCTGCTTCCCAACACTGTCATACTCTACAAAGCAGAGCTCAGCAAGAGTTTCTCAGTGTAATGGCTTTTTTGTGTTCAATGACATTGAAACACATCCACAGAAGCATATCAGTTTGAATGAAACTTGTACTAGTCAAAGTGACTAAATAATTTTATTTGTGATTCTGAAGTCCAGGCAATAGTGCAAAAGACAAAGGTTCAAGTCATTTTCATCTTGGTTTAAAGCAGAAATTTGAAATATGAGGTCTCTGTGTAATTGCCTGAATGATAGTCTCTGGCTATTCCAGAGTGAAGTTCAGACTGGGTGGAAGTGATGAGAAGGCAGGGAATTATTTTTTTTATCCACAGAATTGAAAGGTCTTGGATATTGCAATGTCATAAGAAAAAAACATCACTTCTCTGAATCCTAATAATATCAGTATTAATTAAGTGGGTAGCTATGTGAAATCAGTCATGAAGACAAAAAATAATTTGCAGGAGGTATCTGGTCAGTGCTTTAATTTGACCAATGAACTGAATAGAGCAGAAGCCCTGTGGGGGAAATATCACACATGAGGATCAGACATCTGTTCTTTGTAGTGCCCCAGCTTCCATAGGTAAATAACCCTCCATTTCCTGTATGTATTACAAGCACTTGCTAGACAATAGAAGAATGTTAAGTACCATCCTGGGCTATGGAACATTTATTCCAGCTGTGAAAGGCTTGTTAGCTCTGCTTCCCTCTGCTTTCCATCCATTCCCTTGACTCTCATCTCTGTCTTCCCTAATCTCTCTTCCCATTCCTTATTGTGCCCACTTTTTTTTGGCACTGATATCCTCAAGGAAATAATTTAGCTATTTTTAGACTTTTACTCTGATTGTATTTGAACAAAAACTTTTAAAAGCCTGACTGTTTGGTCATATTTAAGTAATTTTCAAAGCACAGCAGAAGGCAAATTTCTGAAATTAGGTTGGTCATGTTCTTTCTCCCCCCAGACAGATTCCAAGTGCCTATCTAATCACACATTAAGGTGGTAGAGCTTCACAAATGAACACCTGTAAGGTTATCTTTAGATGGGCAAGGCTAGGTATTTTCAGAATGACAAAACTATTTAATCTGAACACAAGGCTTCCATCACATAATATTTTTCGATGTTTAAGAATCATAAAGCCAGTTTTCATGCTGAAAAGTTTTGTATAGTATTAGCTACTAATACAGTTAATAGGTACTGATAAATCTTAAATCAAAGCCATGTGTGAACACAATGCATTCTCTTTAGTGACATAAGTTCAGCTTGCTCAGTTTAGCAGAACCATTCATTTAGATAAGATTAAATTAAGACATATACAGCACCTCCACAAAAATAAACACAGTAAAGAAGTCTAAGAACAGTGTGATTGATCTGACTGTGCCATTAGGTGTGGGAGAATGCCTA
Source organism: Poecile atricapillus (assembly GCF_030490865.1). Classification (NCBI taxonomy): domain Eukaryota; kingdom Metazoa; phylum Chordata; class Aves; order Passeriformes; family Paridae; genus Poecile; species Poecile atricapillus. The sequence continues at coordinate 14,226,343 of NC_081251.1, forward strand.
CAGCAACGTGGCTCAAAGAAAATAAATTCAAAAGAAGGCAGAACATCACATCACAAAAACAAACATTGTGTATGACAGTGTTCAGACAAAGGTGATCTGAACTGTTAATCTTGTGAAGAAAATAATGCAGAATAAAGGAGGATGGTATAAAATTGTTTGTAGCCACTAGAAATTAGTACTAAACATTTCTTCATTAAAATCTTCATTATAATATGACTGCAAGTTGGAAAATCACTTTTGCTGAATTATTCATTTTGATTAAAGAATTTCAGCTATCTGCACAGTGCACCTGTTACTTGTCAGGCCAGGGGTTACTGTGTATAGACAGGGGAATGAAGTGCTGGAGAGCAGTGCTGTGAAAAGGGTCCTGAGGGTCCTGGTCACTGGCAAGTTGAACAGGAGCCAGCAGTGCCCTGGCAGCCAGGAGGGCCAACCCTGTCCTGGGGGCATCAGCCCCAGCATCACCAGCTGGACCAGGGAGAGGATTGTCCTGCTCTGCTCTGAGCTGGGGCAGCCTCACCTCCAGTGCTGGGGCACTTTGGGTGTCACAGTGTAAGAAGGAGATTAAACCATGGGAGAATGCTCAAAGGAGGATAATAAAGGTGGTGAAGGGTCCTGAGGGGAAGCCGTGTGAGGCATGACTGAGGTCACTTGGTCTGTTCAGCCTGGAGGAGACTGAGGGGAGACCTCACTGCAGTTACAGCTTCCTCGTGAGGGGAAGATGAAAAAGAGACACTGATCTCTTCTCTGTGGTGACCAGTGACAGGACCTGAGAGAATGGCCTGAAGCCAAGTCAAGGGAAGTCTGGATTAGATTTCAGAAAAAGGTTCTTCACCCAAAGGTGAACCCAACCCTTTCACAAAAGGGTGGTTGGGCACTGGAAGAGGCTCCCCAGGGTGGAGTGGTCACAGCTTGACAGAGCTCAAGAACTGTACTCTTAGGCATGTGGTAGGATTCTTGTCAATGGTCCTGCGCAGGGCCAGGAGTTGGACTAGATGATCCTTGTGGGTCCCTTCCAACTCAGTGGTATCTGTGATTCTGTGATTGCCATAAGGTTGCTCTTTACCACTCAGATGGGCAGCACTAGACAAAAATAATAAGTACGTAACCATATGATTCACCTTGTCCTAATATAAAGCAAAGGCAGATATTCTTCTTCACAGTAGAAACTAACATAGCAATGAAGTTGTCAGAATCATACTAAACAAAAATGTTTAAATGTTTAGTTAAAGCAATGTTATACTCTAACCATGGGACTATGGGACCATGGGACCCTCAGACACTATATATTAACATCTTTTATTCAGCTAAACAGGCTTGTACTCCTTTGCTCGTCATGAAGGTTTCACAGGTGATATACTAATACTGGAGATATAATAGAAAATGAAAATCAAATTTCACAAAAAAAAAAAACCAGAAAAAAGTATTTCTGTTAAGTGTCCTTTTATTTACATTCTCTGAAGCACCTAAATAAAAAATACAAGCTGGAATCTGAGTAGAATTATACACAATATCTTGACATAAGGAGAATTGAATGTTAAATTGACAAATAGGTTAATAGTGAAGGCAAAAGTTTATGGGAAATGAGTACTTTCCCAGCAGCTCAGGAGTCATAGGGCAACCATAACCACAGGTAACATGAATGAGAATGGTGTCTATTTACATCTAATCTGCAATGCTTGAAGAGAAGAGAGAGAGAAGGAGATGGAATTTTAAGAAGTACCGGCAAAATGCAAGGCTCAAAAAATATGTTGAACCCACACTGAACCTATTTGTCAATTTGAAAAACTCCACGAGCCAGAAATGTTAGATAGGAAGTTAGTGACCTATTTGCTTTTAACTGCATTGGATATGAAATAGCTGAATCTTGTAAGCATGCAAGTGTATTACGAGACTGAAACATACAGCTGTGTTCAGCATTCCTGTAAAAATAGCTGGACAATATCACACATGCCAAACAAAATTTCTTCATCTCATATGTGAACTCCAGCTGAAATGAGATAGCAGGGATGGATTGCACATAAAAATCAAAGAGACCACAGCCTAGCGTTTTGTTTCCAAATTTATCCTACAGATAATAACACTGGAGATAAGGAAAAAAAAAAAAGTCTTACCTTAATGTTACTAAAAAAATGTGTGCCTTTTGCAATGACTTTCATTTGAAAATCTCCAAGGTTTTTATTAACACTATGCCTGACTCCTCATTATTTTATTTTTGATGGTAATTGATATTAGTATTGAAATGTATAAAGCATGGTACTATGATTCTTTGGACAAGAGTTTATATTGATTTTGCGTAGCTGTTGATAACTTCACAACTCCCAAAGTCAGTGGAGACCAATACCGCACTCTTCAAATACCATCACCACCTCTTCCACTCCTGAGTGAGAAGAGTCCTAATTGTGACCTTCCCATCCCTGTAGGTGCCTTACAAGATGGAGAGGGACTCTACAAGGGTATGTAGTGACACAGGCACAAGGGGGAATGGCTTCAAAGTGGAAGAGAAAAGGTTTAGATTAGATATTAGAAAAAATATTTTCACTGTGAGGGGGGTGAGGCACAGGAACAGGTTGCCCATAGAAGTTGTGGCTGCCCCATCCATGGAGCTGCTGCCAAGGTCAGGTTGAATGAGGGTCTGAGCAACCTGGTCTGTTCTGCCCATGGCAGAGGGATTGAAACCAGATCATATTTAAGGTCACTTTCAATCCAAATGCTATGATTCTATGGTTCTATTCAGCATGTGCAGGCCTCCTAAACACATTAACTTTTATTGTGTACAGTTACTGCTCCACCAAGAGCATCAATTTCCTTGCACCTTGAAGCATTTTCCCTTACACACACATCTTTGTAACACTTTTTCACCAAACTACCAACATTACTGCTTCTCCTGCACTTTCCCCAGATTTTCCCAAGATTATTTTAAGATTCAAACATGGACACTCACTTTTCTTTCCAAGTTACCTCTTGACATCTGAGTAGCCCCTTCAGGATTTCTTCATTTTCCCACCAAAGCAGGGGTGTAGCATAGCATTTCCAGTTTCCCATGGCTGGTTGAATGAATCATATTTGATGAGCACATATAAACAGATACTGTGGTTTAGGTGATCTGAAAATTTCTAGAGTGGTAGTTTCCTCAGAAGGGCAAATGGGCCCTTCTCATGTTCAAGGGTTAAATATTATTTCAAATAAAGCTTTATTTGCAGCTCTGATAAAATAAAGAAAGCCATGTCCAAAGGAGAATCAGACTGTCCTTAATGGAATTTGTAAAAGCATCTTGCAGCAGTTAACATTTGCTAACCATGCAACCTTGAAAAGAGTGATTGTTTTCCTTTCTTCTCTCACCATGTTTGATGTGTCTTGTTTCTTTTTGCTCATTGCACAGTGCCTGCAATTAGTCTTTAAGCCCTTTACACCAAGGAGTCTCTTATGCAGTTTTATTTGCTGTTAAATACCAATTAAGATGGATTTGCTCTTCCTTTGCCAAAGTTATCCAAATCACTCTATAAATATTGGAAAATAAACATGTCATTCTCAGGGTTTCATTGTTTGTTCAGAACTGTTGTAACTGTTATTCAGGATGGTGTCTTAACTAAGGTTGAAAAAAATAAAATAAGGTTTGTGGGCTTTGTGGAATACTTACATGATGCCTAAATCATCTTGCCACTTAATCTACTCGGGATGAAGGAAGGTTTCTTGATTGACTATTCTCAGCTGATTGACTTTCTTTGAATTTGTTGGGTTTTTTTCCCAAAGCTTTCCTACATTTGCAATAAGCCTCTGATATCTAAACCACAGAAAAGATATTTTATTTATGCATATTCATAGGTGATTAAAGAAAATTGCACTTGTTTATTTTGCCCATCTGAATTGTAATATTATCCATGTTGATTCCTGCCGTAGAAAAAGCTGCTTAAAACTCATGTGATAAAAGGGCGGGAATTCCCTGTAGGTCTGTTCATGGTTAATTCTATTTTGAAATAACTTTTATGCACAAAAGGCCAGTTTTATTTGATGCCATAAGAATAAACATTCATTCTTGGTATTATTTTACTGCAACGATTTTGTAATGCAAATTAAGCAGCTTTAGTATTCAATTACTTTTGTGCTAATATAAATTGTAAGATTAACATAAGCATACTATAGCTTCAGCAACTGGTATCATAAAAATCCAGCCAATTTCAACAGCTGCAGTTAAATGGTATCCTGTGGTCCAAATACTGAAATCAAGGTAGTAGGAATAGAAATGCTTCTTTTTGGACACAATTGTGATAATTAGAGTACCTCACAATATCTGAGTGACTGTCATGAATAAACAATTAAAAAAGATAAAGATACAGCAGATATAAGCCTTTGAAATGCTGTGTTATCACAGGGTGATGGATCAGGTAAGAGACCACAGACAAAGGGATTCCTCTGCATCACCATCATGCCCACAGAGCTGAGGGTACTTGAGCTATTCTGGCATCACCTTGTGATAAGGAAATAGATGGTGGAATAGAAACCAGCAAGAGCTCAATCCCATCAGGAAGAGGTCGTTGGGTGCTGTCCTTACATACTGCCTAAGCACAAAATAGATAACCTGGATTAGCCACAGGCCGTATTATTTTGTTTTATTTTACTTTGGTTTATTTTATGTTATTTTTAAAATCAGGGAGGAAAAAAAAAAAGAGATAAAGAGACATGGATTTTTATTTGACCACAGAATCTCTAAGTAAATATAGACTGCAGAACATCTCAGCTAGAAAGGTCAAGAAACATTCAGAATTAATGTGGCAGCTACTGAGACTGCTCCTTATCTCATTCTGAAGCTGTCTGGGGAAAGTCTATGGTTGAAAAAAATGGCCCTCATTCTCCCATTTGCAAGAACTAGTAGGAGACAGAAGGAGTTAATTAAAAAGACCCCAGAAAGGTGCTCATTCTAAAAATATACACAGTGTAGTCATTAGCTAGCCGAGGTAACCACTGTGAGGGGCTGGATTACAATAATTTCCCCACTAACAATGTAGCTGGATGCTCTTTAAGGAAATAGATTATCAAACCCTATTTTATGGACACATGTTGAAGCTGAGAGGAAAGCAGTAAGTGCCCTCATAGCTTTGACAATCCTACAGCATTTGGATTTAGCTATTAGGTCCTATGTTTACCTGAGATAATGCTTCAGTTAAAGAGCTACAGAGCCAGGTCAGAATGAGAGCAGCTAAAGATCACACTAAGACTCCTCCTAAGCCAACACTCCAGCACGTGGCATTTGGAGTGTCTCATTCCTTGGATCTGCTGCAAGGATCCTCACTCCATGTAGAAAAATGCAGAATTTAAATTTTTCTCTGTTTTTCCCTCATGCTTTACACCTGTCTCCTCACTCACAAATAAACATGCACACAACTCAAATGAGGTTGCTGCAGTTCAAATCAAGAAAAATCTCCATCACATAATTTGAGTGTTACCTGTATAGCACATGAAATCGATATTGATTTTCAAAACATGTTGGTAATTAGTTGCATATCATAGTTTTTAACTATGTTTTTATATTTGTTGTTTCAATAACTTGCTGAACACAGTGCAATCAAATTTCACAAAGAATAAACACAATTTTATACAGACCTTTGACTGGGTTAAATTACAAAGGATAATGATCTTTTATATTGTATCTTCTACATGATTTCTGTAGAAATGGAAACTATGGAAAGTTGGAAGATGAAAACTATTAAGAGTAAATTAATTCAAAATTAATTTGATTCCATATTATTACATTTAAATGATCTTTCAGCATAAACTGACTCATTAGGTATCCTTGTGTTTTTCTTAATTTGCTATGGAAAATCCTTGATAAAACGAAGTCCCTACACTTGTCACTTTCTGTGGTATTGTCCCATCTCTGTTTGTCTATGGGGACTGGGAAGTTTTTGTGAAAGTATGATATATGCTGCCAAGTCATGTAAATACAATCAGAGTTCTGGTGAGGTTACTGCAATGACATGAGTAACTGAGGCATTGATGGACGAGGCAATGAAAGTAACAGAAACAGGAAAAGGAGTTATCCCAACATCATTGGGGTCAAAGATGGAAAGTATGGACCAGATTTAACGTATGAACCATCCTGGACTTCCTCCACTTCTCCAGAGAAACCAGTGAGCTGAGGTTTGGGCTGCCTTGCATTATTGAAAAGAATTTGGTGTGTCTTCTTATTTTGCTGCAAAATTAAAAATCTCTTTTATGGAGTGGAAAATTTTATCCTTCATGATAAAAGCACAGTACAATTTTCTGCTTTCTAGAGAGGTCATCAACTTCTCCCTGTCTTCAGTTTTGAACACACAACGTAATTGCCATAAAGTAGTTTAATGGACTACTTGAGCTGGTGACTCTTGTCATTACAATGCTTACCTGTCAAATTTAGTCTTGATCAAGTCAGGGTCTTCCTCACAGCTATACAACCGCCTCCAAGTCTAAATCATCGGCCATCCCAATTTTTACTTTCATGGAAGAAAAAAACTCAGCATAGGTACAGCAGTGCTACAAGATGTGCTACAGGAGATGTGATAATTTGTATTGCAGTTTTTGCCATCATGCTTTATGCCCTTTAGTCTGTCAATATTATGGCAGGAAACTTTGACCAAAGTTGAGGATCTGTCAGGTTACTGTAAAACTTTTACTGTGTAGCCGTCAAACATTGAACACCAAAGAAGCATCAAATTTGAAGATTTCACTTTTCTCATTGTCCTCAACAGCAGTCCAATCTCAAGAACCAAGATAAAGTCAGTGAACAAGACACTAGAGCTTGCAAATATACACTGCAATCTTGACAACCCTTTTGGTAAAGCAGATTACAGGGATGGTAATACAGAATTATAAACCATGTTTACGAAGAAAACATGTAGTTAATGATTGAGCACTTCTAAACCTTAGGTGGTATGGAAGTACCACAGTGACAGCTTTTGCCTAACAACCCGAGAGCTCATTTGAATAATTCATTTAAAATCTGGTCTAGCTGATATCCAGTCTTCACAGAGGCTCCCTCACTTTGGGATTTGTGTTGTCAGTAGAAGGCAGTTGGATCAAACCACAGACTCTGCTCCACTGTGTTGTTCTTCGTTTGTGAGTTTATCACTGGTCATGATCTGCTCTATGGTTTATGCATTGACCATAAAATATCTGATGATACTTCCTCTTAACAATTGCCTAACTGCCAGTGCTTTCAGTCTTCTTATTTATTGGCCACATTCCTGAGACACAGCTCCAACATACTACTTTTAGTAAACTCCCCTCTCAGAAAAGAGGAATGCTTATTTCAGGATAGGGCCCTGATGCACAAAGGTGAGAAGAAGAGTCCCATTCACTGCATCATACCAAAATAGGAAGACTTGGCAAAGAAGTCTTCATCTGCCAACAGAGAAGAAAAAACTGTTGCAGCCCTACTATGAGGACACATCTTCACCCTGCATTGACATTTCTTTCAGAAATGGGAACATTCAACTAAGGTCCACTGCCTTTCAAGGGATCCCATTTAACCTTCCATATGTCATTGCCTGACACATTGATCTCTGCTGGAGGATTCAATATAATTCATATCATTTAGAAGTATAAAAATTCTACTGAAGCAGCAAGCACACTCTGAGGTGAGTTACAGTCTAGGCTGCAGATCCACTTAGAGTCCACTACACAGCTCAGAAATTCCCACTGAGGATTTTCCCTCTGGCACTGCCCTCGTAAAAGTATAGACTGTATTCTTATGTCAAGCAGGAAATTTGGGGTTCTTCCATTATGTGCCAAACAACACAATTTCCCTAGATTCTACTGAAGAAATGACAAGTCCTGTTCAACTTATGAATTAAATAGCAAACAGAGATTTCAGGTTGTATATGTGCAGTTGACTTTGGTTTACTTTATAATGAAGTTTAGAAGTCTTGAGTTTTGATCAAATGTATCATATGGTACTTGGATTTTTCTCTGCTACGGAATTGCACCTATTTCCGATTTTTGAATTATCCATTTAGCTAAAGGGGACTGACAAGGGAACTACATATAAATATGCCAAACTGTTGAAAGAGTTGGTTTATATGCAAAATGCTAGTTTATAATGCGATGAAGTATTTGAGGCTGAATTTCTTGGGATTCATTTCTCATGCTGGGAAGCTGCAAGAATTTAAATAGTAAAACTCCTATTGAGACATTTTAAATCTCAGTTTAGCTCTGAATTTTGTACAAGTGGGCTGTCATGTGGGAGTGTTTTGGCTGGGTGTTTTAGTCTGGTTTCATTGTGAGGAGTGCACACAGTTGCTTAGATATGAGCTCTGCTGACCCCACTGGGGTCAGCCCAGAGATCAGTGTAAGCCAGCTCTGCCTTGTGCTTCACAGGATGAAGACCTTAGCACCAGCCAGCAGCATTGCATGGAGGCCACTTCACATCTCAGCTCTCACAGCCAAGCACAAGGCTCTCAAAATCTGGTCCATTGCATATACATCTGCTCTTCTATTCACAATTACATCATATACATCCAGGTTTCATAGATTTCCAGCACAAGTGTGCAAACAGAAAGAAAAATTGTGAATTACCATTCAAACAGATGATTCTTGTGGGGAAAAGTGTTATGAATGCTGCTCAACATATTGCACCTGCAAGCAAAGAGCATTCTACCTGCTGCCCAGTGCCAATAGTAATTCCAGGTTTAGTAAGAGCCTGGGGAATTCAATGGACAGCACTTGTGTGATTGAATAAAATTTTTAGCACATGAAGCTATAAAACTATGTGTGTTTATGCTCTAGTCTTGGAGTCTCTGTTATCCATTTGCTCATTTCAAGGCAAAATAGGAAAAATAATTATCCCTTCAGCAGAAAGATACTAGAGCTGTAAAAATTTCCATTGATTAATCCAGAAATTACCCAAGAACTTGAAGTATTTGTTCACCATAACCTGTAATTTGGCTGATGGGCTGAAGCGAGTCTCTAGGAGCCAAAAGGGTTCAGCTGAGGTGACACAGTAAATGCAGAAACATGCTCCTCCAAAGCTGCATAGAATTTCAGCTCACATCATTAGCTTCAAGGATAATAGCTGTGAACTCCAGAGCAAACTTCCCTTATAGAGAACTAATGAGTTTTTGCAATACCTCAGAACATCCTGTACCTGCTGTTGAGCTCTGAGTTAAACAAGCAGAAAGTGTCTCTCCTGTCTTCTTCCATTCTTGTGCTTATATAGCACTATATGGTAAGTCATTTCACATCCAGATAACAATTTACAGTTCTGAATCAAATTGTTCCTCTCCACAAATCTAAGAAGAATAACTCAATTGAGGCATTGTGAAGATTTGGATGTTTTCTATGCTTTATATTCTTACTGGTTCATTTCAAATGTATAATGTTTGTGGTAAAAATGGTGAAAAATATTCAAGAGATGAATTTTCTATCAAGCTACGTTTTTATCAAAACCAGAAAATAAATAATAAATGCAGCTCTCTGTAAATAGGATTGAAATATTTTAATATTTAATTTCAATTATTTGTTTCATTTTCATTCTGAATTGCATATCATAACTAATTTTCAAAGTCAGCTGCATTATAATTAAATTAATGCTTAGTGTATCCTACTCAACATGCCAAAATTAGTTTAATTGAAATTACAAAACACAGCATTTTGACATAATGAGAGAAAACTTTACTAGTGATTTAACAAAAATCAATTTCTATTCTATGGGAAACATCAAAATTTTGTCGTTTTCTGAAAAGGAAATCTGGTGCCTAAACTCCATAATTATGTACCTCAGGGGCTGTTGTGGGACATCAGATTTGTGTGATGTCAGGTTTCGGATTATCAGAACTTCACAACTTAATCTGTAGTTTTCCAACTTTTCTTGGAGAGAACACAAATTGTAATTGTCTCAGCTTTGGATTGATGCTTTTCAACAGAAATAAAATACATTGCTCAAGGTCCCTCATGACTGCAGTCCCCATGCAAGCAAAGGTCTTCTTGCTTGTGTCAGATGTTTTTAGTGAGACTTTCACCTTCACAGGATGCCATTTAGTCTGGGGATAAAGAGATATTAGCATTTTCCAGGGGGAGAGGGTCTCTCACTCCAGACTCACAACCATGTGATACTTCCATGAATCCCACAGTTGTGGCTTTTGCTGTGCCCCTCACAGCTGCAGCAGATCTCACCACAGCCCTCCTTTCTGGCTGCCTGCACACCTCACCCTCCCCTGCTGCAGGCAGCATCAACAACTCCAGCTGGAGCCTGCCAGAGCCTTGCAAAGTTCAGGCAGGAAAACAGAGGCTGCACAAATTGCCAAGCCAGACCTCAGAGAAACTGTGTGAAGCACCTCATTTACAATAGTGCATAGGTCACATCCAAGATTTGTCCTCAAAAATCGCATCCAGACTTATACATGACCAAGCACCCCAGAAAATAGGTTACAGCTACATTGGTAAAGCCTTCTGATGCAGCAGAGCCTGGTGGCTCAGGGTGACTTGTGTCCACATGGCCTCTCTGGGTCAGACTGGACATTCAACCAGGGTCTTCCATACATCTCACATCATACCTCTAGATACAAGTGTATATCTAGCAACCTACACCGTCACAAAGCTCTTTTCCTGACCCTGAGAACTGCCTTAACTCTTAATTTTCTAACCTTTCTGTAGAGTGTCATAACATCCAGGCTAATGGGATGTGCTTCTGAACTTCAATTAATAGTAGTTTCTGTTAGCATTAGGTGGTCTAAACAAAAATTGTGCAGACTTTAACACTCATGATCAGAGTGCAAAACCTGATCTAATCCCTTCACATTTGGTGCAATACATTGACTCCTTCCTGTGTTATTTAGTTTAAGAGAAGCTCTAAGACAAAATTAACAATTAGGGTTTTTTACTTAAATTTCAAAATGGCTGCAGCAAAGCAAGTGGTCTGTTATTATTAACTGGAGTGCTTTCTATATATTTTTTATATATAATTCTGATAACTTCTCACACATCTTGGGATGGGGCTAGAGAACTTACGAGGGTGGCCACAGGTATGTTGTTGTCCTGCAGAATTACTGATGTGCTAGAGGAGAGGTGGCAATGTGTGAACAGGCAAACCTGATCGGTGGCATGATCTACCCTACAGAAACAATCTCTGGACAAAACCATTACTGAATCTATGTGCCATTTTCATCACAGAATAAACACTTTCTTCATCTCCCAAGGAGAACTGAAGTGCACTAACAAAGATTCAGCGAGGATGCCATCAGAGCCCTGACCTCCTCCCAGGAGCAAATAGGAGAGGCCATTTGTTTGCCAGTACACCTCAGGTAAATTCCAGGCTAAATTAAAAAAGCAAGTTTGGAAGAATTTGTATCTTTTCCGCAGAGACTACAGAGATTTCTCTTTCCCCTCAGAGCATCAGAATGGTGGTAGTGACATTAAAATGATACATTCATCCACAATGTTTTGGTGTGACACGTTTGCCATGCTTCATAAAACCATTCCTAGAATACACAAGTCTAGAGAAATGCTGATTAGGCTGCACAATAAATCTGAGCCTGAAATATGAATAATTAACCACTGCAGAGGCTGCCAATAACTGCAGGGCAAGAGCTTCTTTTAATTTTCCTTCAAAAGCTGAAGGAAGCAATGTTTGATTGTGAGACTTCAGCCAGCTACAAAAGAAAACAGAGTATAGTATTCCTTTGCTTTTGAAATAACATGACAAAAATTACCAGTGTCTGCTTTGTGAGACAGACAATTCTAAATGAGGATTCAAAAGATAAAGAACAAATAAATGTGCTATATATATATGTCTTAGAATAAGAAACAATAGTTGGAAGACAAGAAAAAGAAGTTGGGAGTCAAGAGAGGACAGAACTGCAGGAGGACAGGGGGAATTCCAGCTTTGGTTTAGACAAAGGACCACTGTGGGATCTTGGAGAAGCCTCATTACAGAGAATTGCCTCAGTTCTTCATTGTATTCTAAAAGCTAATGCCAATAAACTTATATAAAATAATTATATAATGTGCAAATATACATTATTCTCTAAGTGCATTGGCTATTAAATATGGAAACAGTGTGAGCAGTATTTTTTCAGGATATGTTCTATTTGAGCCTGTAAGACTCAAATACTCAACTGATAAGCATTCTCCCTTGTGGTCCCTTTTTTACCTTGAAACCAAATCAAGAGGTAATTAAAAATGTCAGTGGTCTGCACTTTAGGAATATCTGTGGACATGATGAGATAGCAAAGGGGGACAAACTTTTCAAAGGCAAATATAGACACTAGCCTGGTTAGAATTTTGATAGATAGATATGATTTTTTTTACCTTCTGGAGTTCATAAAATGCCAATAGGTACTTTTTGAGATTTTTGCAATACCATCTCCAGATTTCTGGAAAGCCTTCCAGGTTTATCCTAGCATTATTGTACTGAAAATATACAGGTAGAGACTGAAAGTGCTGAGACTATATTATCCTTCCTGTGGTGAATGAATTTATGTGATAAATTCCTATATTGAGTGGCATACAAATTAAGATTAGATCTGTTATATATTCTAATACTAAACAATAATTTCAGTAGCCTCTTCAATTTATTGCTTTAAAATCCATGCTATAATGCTTTCTAGTACTACATATATATTAAAAGGCTCAGCTCATTCACTTCAGATTCACAGCTGAGGCATGCCCTGCTGTAGAACACTAAATTGTTTCTTCTCATGCAAAAGCCTCTGTTGTAATTACATTAAATTGTGTTAAAACTACATCTACAGGAAAGCTGAGGAGATCATGACTTGCCCATGGTGAGACTAAGTTGTCACTTTGTATTCTGTCCAGATGGTTAAGTGACTGAAAGATATTAATTGTTCAATATCCCATATGAAATGAGATGTGTGGTCTCAGACTGCTAGAGAAGTGTTTCACATCACAAGAACACCACCTCACTTGGCACTTGCTGGAAACTTTATTGTCAGCCTCAGCTTATATGCAAATGCAGGGATTCAGAGACTGACCAAGCAGCTATTAGGATGATGATGGCGTGTACACAGAGAGGCCCTGAAAAGGCAATAAGCAGATGGGAATGAAATTGCTACTGTTTATTTTATATCTGGTTCATGAATTAATAAAAGGCCTTTTAAGGCTGGAAATGCACTATCTATGACTAAAGGATAATTTGCTTCACACAGGAAATCACATTTAGGATAAAACAAAAGGAGACATCAAAGCATTTGGGGAGATTCAGCTCTGGGATATGTCACAGAATTGAGTGAGAAAAATCCCCCTGTACTGACAAGGGAATTAATTTAGGAAATTGGACATTATGGGTCACATTTACCCTTTAGCTATATAAAAAGTTGATAATTAGTTGCAAACAAATTATTTGTGAACTCTGTAATCAATGGAGAAAAGGAGGAAGGGAGGAAGAGAGAGAGAGAGAGAGAGAGAGAGAGAGAGAGAAAGACAGCAAGAAGAAAGCAAGAAAGCAAGAAAGAAAGCAAGAAAGCAAGAAAGCAAGAAAGAAAGAAAGAAAGAAAAAAAGAATTGAAACAGTCTTTCTATCCTTAACACTTCTATTTTTTTATTAACTACAGAAGAAACCTAAATGATAATTCACTGTAGGTAGTCTTAGGTTTTGGATAAGTCACATTTCCTTGGTTAATGTTAGGAAAAATTACTATAAATCCTTATTTTCATGAAATAACATTTTTTATCCAATGGCCTTTGATCTCATTTGTCTTCATGGAATGCTGGAATTGTCCACTGGAGGACACTGAGCCTTGGTCTGCTGTGCCTTCAGGGACCCAAGCATCTTGGCCATCAGGCTGTGGAGGGGAGCAAGCCTGCTCTCACTGTAGTGCTAAGGCAAAATTATGAAGCATAACTGGAAAAAAATGAGTAAAAAAAAAAAAGTAGTTAATTTCAAAATTATATTCTATGTATATATTCTATTTTCTGTAGATACTATAAAAATTCACAGTTCATCTCAAAAAAACAACAGATATAAGTGCTTTTCATTCTTCTTAGTCATGACCCACAGTGGGCTGAATTTGAGAGTCTCTGGCTACTAGTGAATGTAGAGAAAAATGGAAAAAATAAGACATGTATAAAGTGTCTGATTCTTGATCTGTCCTCTCAGCTACAGCAGCAATCAGTTTGGTTATTTCCTGAGCCAGAAATTGCATCTGGGTTACTTATGGATGTATTCCCATGAATTTCTCTAAAGTCTGTTTATGTCCGTTTATATTTTTGGCATCCACAACCTCATGTGGAAATTACCTCACAGTGCAGTTATGCAACAATACGGAAAAGTGTTTCCTTCTGTTTATTTTAAACTCACTACCTGATAACTTTATTGTGTATGTGTCCTCCTGAGTTCCCATGCTGCAAGAGATCCAACAAGTATTCCCTGTTCTCCACAATAAATTTATGCAACTGTCATATTTCTCTAAGTTGTTCTTTCCAAGATGAAGAGGTCCATTCAATTTAGTCTCCCTACATATGGAAAACATTTTCTATATCTATCTACCTCATTGCCTTTCAGCCCTATTTTAACTATTACAGTATGGTTTTTTTGGTAGGGGGTCCTTTTCCCACAAAAACAGCTAATACTCACAAATTGTGTACTATTTTTATATTAGCACAGCCCAGTATTTTCATATGAATATATTTCTCTTCAGCCAAAGCATTTAATTACCTCTGAGACTGTATGCATGACCTACAGTAAGAAAAAATCCATTCTTTCATATCTTGTGTGGTTGCAGTTGTATTTTATTGAAAATTCTACTTATAACTGTCTTTTAAAGTTTTTTCCACATTATAAAAATTATCTAATAGTTTTAAAACTCGAGGTAGCCTCATGTGCTGCTCATTCTAGTAACATTTCAATACCTTTTGATAGCGTGTTGATTCATCCAGATTTAGGTGTAAGTATAGGATCTGCAACAGATGTTTATGCTAATATTTAGTATTAGTGTATCATCTCTACATCTCTGCCTAATGCATAAGAACAGCCAATTTGGTCAGCCCATAAGGTGTCTTATCAGGTTCTATCACTTTCTGAGGTAGCAGTGATACTTATAAGTGAATTAGTGAATGTAGAAAAGAAAGAATTAAAAGGGAAAAGACAAAAAAAAAAAAAGGGAAGGAAACAAAAAAAAAGAAAAATAATACTTTCATGTTATTTTTCTGGAAGATACATTGCAGAGAGGAAATATGTACTGGCAAATGAACTAGGTATAGGATTTGTATCATTTACTGGAAACCTTCTAGTAGCATAAACAAGAACTATATCAAACTCACAATTCAGAGTCTTAAGGCTGACCTCACACGCTCTTTGTATCAACAGATGGGTCTCTCTGACTCACACTTGTTCCGTGCGCTCGGGAAGCGTTCTGCCTTAACAAGCCTGAGACCCCGAGGAACTACATAAACCAGTCTGTGAGCTGGAATACATGCTTCTTTTTGATGTTTGTTGCAGATGAAACTAAAATGTTCATGTGGTTTGGGGGAATGCTTCTGACAGTATTCCAAACAAAGAAAAAGTGACAAAGAGTTCAGGAAACTTCCCCCTCAACATCTGATTTCTCATATTTTGAGTTTACAGGATGTGTCTGGTGTACCTTTTGGTGTCAGAAAAGGTTTTTGGCAGTGATTTTTTTTTTCTTTTTTGAAATGTATTTCTTTTAATTTAGTGCGTAAATCACGAAGCCAAAGAAGGGAGACTAAATACTTTAATATTGGCTTTTTGGTAATTTTTGTACGCTATAGATTCTTCTGTCAGAACTATGTGATCTGGTATAATTTCTCATGTCATTATCAACAGCAAACAAAAAGAAGTAGAAAAAATAAAAATACAAACAAATGGAATTCACACATCCATGCAATTATTATTTCTTTTTTTTCCCGCAGGTCAAGTGCATTTAAATAACAGAGACATTTTATATTTATATTTATATTATCAGTTGTGAGATGAGATCTTGACACATGTTCAATCTAGATCACATAACTATTTGCCAGTCATATGCTAGTCACATGCAGTTCTCTTGGTTGTTATCCTTGACTTAAGAATAAAAATTGTGGTTTACTACTTAGAGATTCACTTTGTAAAGCTGAGAGGACATATGGATGATTTGTGAAGATTAAAACTTATTATATGAGGTCCTAGGTCCTGTTCCTGCAGCAATCCATGACCTTCCTTTTAGCTTAATTATAAAATATGATAGCAGTTCATACTCAAATGTCCCCAGCTTAGAAGGCAAGCATGGATTTATTCAGTATAAGTGGTAAGTACATGAAAATAAAAGCCAGGGTCACTAGATCTGACTAATATAAATCCATGCCCTAAAGAAGTTTTCCCATCAAGTAGGAAGAAGTAGTACTGCCTTTCTTCTTCCCTGCTGTAGTGAGAAAGGATTCCCTAAAAAAATGCCGTATGGCTCAGGTGAGAGCCCAATATCAGGGCAGCGCTAAACAAATCCCGCAAGCGACACAGCTCCCTGTGAGCAGCACAGGTTCTGATAAGGAGGGACTCCTCAAAAACTACACAGGGAATTCTTCTGTCCTACATTGACTTATAAATTTCTTTTCCTTCCCATTGAAAGAAGCAATTAACTACTATGCAAGCAAGTCTTATTATATAGAAGTTGTTTGTAAGACCTGTTAAGTCTCAAAGGGCAGGCAAAGTGTGCCCAGCCAAGAATGAGATTCCAAAACTTCTCCTTTGGGAGAGGTAAGCAAAAAAGTGAGACATAGATTAAGGTAAATTCTCTAAAGGAATGACAAAAACTAGATAGACCTGCTTTGGACCTGCTCTGCCACTCTTAAGCACCTTAATACGGTTTTAAATTTTACATGTCTAACAAAAAGATATTCTTCAAGTTGGAGCCTACATTTTCTTTATGCTTAATAAAGAAAAACAGGTACTTCAGGAGACAGATTCATTTTGCCTATCTTTAAACATTTTTCCTTGCATATGTAAGTAACTTTGTGATTCCTCTTAAAACCATCACTTTTTTGGTGCTTAAAGTAGTGCACAAGTTAGCTGACAAATTCAACAGGTTGTAGCAGGAGAAATAGCAAATAATATTAAAATGTTAAATTATCTTCATTTTCGAGACAGCAAAGCAGATGTTCCTTAAAACAACATAGAAGTTAAAGATGAACATACTTTAAAATGGGTGCTTCATTTTCTAAGGAGTGCTGCTGCTATTTTCTAACTAAAAGCAGTACCATGAAGGTGAAATTGCAGACATAAATATCCAGTCATAGTCTTTCACAGAAACCTTCTTCACAGTTCGTCAATTGTTTCCTTTTTTCCCCTTTGAAATATAGGATTACTATTGCCAGCATTGTAATAAGATTGTAAATATTTTTAAAATCACTTAAGTTTCATGAACTACTGCAAAGATGTTCAGCAAGCAAAGGAGGTCCTCTGAACAAAGAGGGTTTTCAAGTTCCCAACTACAGGAAATTTACTTTGAGCTTGTAAATAAATTCAAGTGGGAACCAAAATGAAGACACAAATCAAACAAAAGATACCATTCCCTTGTATCTGAATGAAGAGCATATTGAGTACTTTAATAATTTTTACTGTTTCACCTGCTGTGCAGCTACTGGTGTTATTAAAGAAGTGTCCTAAGTAACAAATCAGTAAACAGCTCAAACAATAAAAAATTCTGACAAATTGTTATTTGGGTGAAAAAAATGTTAATATCCCACTAATAATCCTGACATTTCACTGTTTTCTCCACATTACACTAATGCAAAGTGATTTATATTTCCAAATTTCTGTGCAATGGGAATTCACATATATATATTTATATATAAATATATATACACAAAATTATCACATTTGAATTTTCAAGAATATTATATTTTAATTTTTTTAATTTATTGAATTTATTTCTGATTTAAAAAAAACTTTTCTCAAATTTTTATATGATAAATAACTCAAAAATCTTTCTCAAGCAATTTTAACATTTAACTGCCTTTCCTTATAGCCTAGAGAGTCAATGAATACATTTTCTTTAGCTGAGCTATTCTTCTCTTGTGCAAGCAACATGTGTTTCCTATTGATGATGTATCTCAGAGTGAAAATGCTTGCAAAGACTTCTGGAATATTAAATTTCCTGGGAAGAACAGTAATCAGGAAAAACAGGGTTTAGAACACTTACTTCTGCTAAGAATGTATTAAAATAGGGAAATTGGTGTTTTCGCTGAACTAATTTGGACTATTAAAGAATTCTGGTTTACTTTGAAAAAATAAAAATTAACAGAATAATTAATGGAAATTTTCCCTCATGAAAAAGAAAAAAAAACATAAAAAATTAAAAATTTACATATATGCAAGATTTTCTAGGTTTTATTTTTTAGAAACGGCATTTATTCTTAGAGAAAAGACTCTGAGGAAATATAGGTGATATCTGGATGTGATGGCAAGTATCATGCTGCAAGAAGGCTACAGAGAGTACTCTCCATTAAAAGAACATTTATTTCAGCTCTGTTCCCGCAGTTCTTTGAAGCTACAACCACCTGCAGCCCAGCAAAGAGAGCATCAAGTGTGACTCTGCACCAGAAACCATCAGAACAACCACCTGGCTGCCAGCCGTTGCTGTGTTCCACTGCTGCAGATCCACAGGAGTCTTGGACTTCAATCCCCTTTTTATCTCCCTATCTCCCAATAGTCTGTCCTTTCAAAATGAAAATCATGCTTTCTAAAACAAGAGTGCCTGTTTGAGAAGACTGAAGCTGAAGCCTAGAGAGAATATGTAGGAAATTCCTTGGCTGGTGTAGATACTCATCTGTTAATTAGAGAAACCAGGACAGGAAAGAAGAGTGGAAAGAGTTTTTCATCTTTAAAAGCAAATTGTGACATTATTAATGGTAGGAGTCTCTGGGTGTTAAATGAGGATGGCACAGCAGAATGGTAAAATTTGTCTTCAAAGGAGTTTTGCATTTCATTTCTGTTGTACTGAATTTAATTTTTTTTTTCCATTTACTAAATAAAAATTGAAAAGGCTGCCACTTGCAGGTAAATCAATAAATGAACTGAAAAGAACCAAAATGTCATTCATTCATTGCTCTAAGATTCTCCTGTCAAATAGCCTTTCTTTAACCTGTTTTCTGACTCTAGGTTAGATAGAACTCTGTCATAGAATTACTTATCCCAAAAAGTGCACTTCTTTTATCCCTTAGAAAACTCACTGTAATCTCTCAAAGGAATAAATCCACATGCAATGTCATTGCAAAACATCCTTTGCCTGGAGAAAACTGTTCTAGCTACAGCACAGAAAAGCCAAATAAATTTGATATTTTCTTAGCAAGCTGATCAAAATAAGGTTTGAGGTGACAAAATACATTTCAATAATGAATGTCTACAGGCTTCAGAAGATGTGAAATTAGGATGTGGAGAAGCAAGAAAACACAGACGTTTTGCCAAATTATTTAGTCTCCGACTGTTGCTTTCATTTCTTACATAGCAAGTGCAGTTGTGATTCTGATGCCTATGTGAAACTGATACTGTCTGTGACTCAAAAGCTCTAATGAATGACTCACCAGTGCTGAGAATAGCTACCAAAGGGTCACTCTGGGACTGCAAGTTTCCTTTCAGGAAACAGAGAATAGAGATGTGTATCAGTTCCTGCTTGACAACAAAATACTCTGAAATGATAAAAGGGAATTTCAAATATAATTTTTGCATAAAATTAAAATTATGTTGTAATAACATAAAAAGAGTACACACATAAACACAAAAAGAATTTTTAACCAAACTGTTGTGGTTTAACCCCAGCCAGCAGCTTCAGGCCCAGAGACCTACTTGTTTGCCTCCCTCTGGTGTTACACCTTCAGATGGGGATGAGTGATAGAATTGGAGATGTAAAAGTGAAAAAACCACAAGAATTGAGAAAAAGAGGGTTTAATAGGTAAAGCAAAAGCTCCACAGACACACAAGCAAAGCAAAGCAAAGCAAAGCAGAGCAGAACAAGGAACTCACTCCCCACCTCCCAGGGCAGGCAGGTGTTCAGCCATCCCCAGGACAGCAGGGCTCCATCACAGGTGACATTGACTTGGGAAGACAAACACTCCAAATGTCTCTCTACACACCTCCCTCGTCCTTCCCCCAGCTCTATATGCTGAGCACCATGCCATATTGCCTGGGATATCCTGGGGTCAGTTGGGGTCCAGAGTTCTGGCAACCCCTTGTGCATTCCCAGACTCCACCTTGATGGGGCAGCACCCAAATCGGAGAACACCTTGATGCTGTGTGAGAACTGCTCAGCAGCACTAATAAAAACATCTCTGTACTATCAACCATGTTGTCAGGACACATACAACATACAGCCAGCTTATCAGCTCCCATGAAGAAAATTAATATATATACATTTGATTGTACCAGTCAAAACCAGCCCACTGGGACACAAGTGTTAGGAAAAGGAGAGCTGACATCTTAGATTTTGCCTCTAAATAATAATATTATAAATAATAATATTATAATATAAATTATATTATATTATATTATATTATATTATATTATATTATATTATATTATATTATATTATATTATATTATATTATATTATATTATATTATATTAATTATTTAATCTATATTATATATAAAGATATTTTCATTTCACAAAGGATAATCTTTACTGTAGATCTATTATGAAATTTATCATTTGCATCTCAACAAAATACTGCAAAATAGAGCCAAACACCTTTCAGCTTCTGAATTTTATAATATAGTCTGACATAAACATGATTTTCAGTATAGCTGATGGCATCAAAATGTAGAGACAGGTGGATGCCATAGGATGTGGAAATAATGAGAAAGTTTAACTGCTTTGTTTAAGAGTTGGTGGTGCTAGAGGAAGACAGACTAAATACATTTTCACTGGAGATGGAGCATCAGATAAGAGTAGAAGTGAAGTTTGGACTATGGCAGATCCTGGGGTAAACAGGAAACAATATCTGCTGCAAGAAATGCAGATATATCCATATATAAATAGCAAGGAGCAGGAAGAGGGGAGATGTGGGACATTAACTCTGGAAGGTGGGGGAGAAAGAGAGGACCAAAAGGAAAACAACACAATGAAGTCCCAGTTGTCTTCTGCTTGGAAGCCATGGGAAAGACAAATAGGCAGGCTGTATCAGATGGAATTTCATGTGATATATTAAGTCGTGCTTTGATTATCAAACAAAAGTCAGCACTTTGTGAGCCTTTCTCAGTAAAGGCTTTAAGGACATAAGGAATCTATCAGTGCTGGATAGGACTGAAGGTCAGATGAAACCATGAAAATGACTGAGTAGGAGTCGGAGAGATTAACAATCACCTGAATGAAAGTTGACACCACAAAAGATTAGGCAGAAAGATACATTATCTCCTCACAACGTGAATACAGGTTCTCTGAAACAGTAGATCTTTTCCATCTCAAACATACTCTCTAGGGCCTGTTAGTTCCCGAAGAACTGATGCCACACCTCTGATAGCTGATTACTGTTACAGCTGTGCACCTGAAGCTGTAGGATATAAAAAGCAGAGCCCTGCCTTTAGCCTTCCACAAATCCTAGTGCGTTCCTTCATTCATTGTGAGTCTGTGGCTGTAGCAGGCTGTGATCTCTGATCTCTGACTGTAAGCAAACTCCTCTGACTAGAAGGCCTGAAAAGGCAATGACAGCCTAATAGGATTTTATGATTTCATTTTGAACATTTCCACTGTGAGCAGAAAGCTCCTGACTCAGATATATTCATTTTCTCCTTAAAGAACAATAAAAAATAACAAGAATCAACAAGTCATGGTAAAGCTAACTCAATACCTCTGCTACATTTCCTTCTGCATTATTTTCACATGAAATTAACTTACTGAAATAGAGTGAGAGTAATTTGGGAGTTCTGAAAAAGAGACCAATACTTCCAAACCTGGGGATGTGGTCAGCCTGCATTTCTAAAAAGGAGATTTTGCTCCAAGTATGCCAGATCTGACAATGAACAAATGAGCCAAGCAGGGTAAATGGAAATTTGAAAGAATATCAAGGACAGAAAAAATTCTCTTTGTGATGGTTCTGAGATAAAATACCTTCCCAATCAAAGCATGAGGAAATCTGAGGAAATGTGCCCACAGTGAAGCAGACCCACAGCACATGTAGGAATGGCTGGGCTTTGGATCCCTCAGTTTAAGACTTGTGTTTCATCCATCTAATCCAACAGTGCCTTTTATCAGGTTAAAATAAAGTAAAAATAAAGTTAAAATAAACTTTAATTTACTAAATCACAGACATTGTTCTTAAAATGCATTCATGAGTGTTGTACAGCACTTTGAGATCCTTGCTTGGCTGTATAAGCACAAAGCGTTATTAAATCATTCAACATAAAATGTCCTTTACCTCATTATAGTTTATGATGGTAACTTTTTATTAGCATCTGATGGCAGTAAAACATGACACAGCTCATCTAGCATGCTGGGGCAAGGTCTTGATTGAAGTTGATTAAAATTTTTTCTGAGTGAGAAGTGAATAAAAATTGAGTTAAGGACTTTAAAATTTGATTTCCTAACAAGGCATTAGGAACATATACATGAAAACTAAAAACTTCTGATATATAGGTTGCTAATGTTTTAGGCTCAATTGACTCCTTCTAATAGGGATATTAGCTCTACTAAATTTCAATTAATTCTGATATTTTTTTCTTATTACTCTTTCTGTCCTCTACATACCTTCCTCATTCTGCCTTTTTCAGATCACAACCATAATTTTTTTACTACATAGTGAAAGCTTTTTTCAAGAATAATGAAGATAATTATTATCATTATTGGCCCATTGAATGGAAAATACATAAACATGTGATGAAGACAACTTTGCAAAGAGAACTTTTTTTCATTAAGAAACCGTTTGTGTCCTCAGTAATTGATGTCTGATTTCATCCTGTGATGCAGTAGCTCTGGAGGAGCTAAAGAACAGTTAAATACTGGAAGAGCAATGGGAAGAGAGGCCCATGATACAATTGTCACATTCTGGATAAGACATCAGTGACCTGGGCATCTCTTCCAGACATTGGCACATAGCTAGGGACATCACTAGCTGAAGAAGGTGAGATTAACCAGGGCCCATCCCACTCCATTTTCTCTTTTACTTTCTGGTTTGTTTTTTTTTACATTCTAACATAAGTAAATTTTGTGTCTTCTGTTGTAAAGCCATATAGTTTAAAACACAAGCTTTTTGCCTCCACAACGTTACTCTGAATAAATGCCAAAGGCTTCCGTGACTTGTACCATTCAACTGAATCTGTTTTTCAACCAGGGGAGTTTCCCCCCAATCCTGCTTAATGCTTTTTCTACAATCCATCACTGCTTTCTGTGGAACTGGAGGTATATGTAATCTGAAAACTCAAATTAAAGTATTTTCAATAAAATGTCTTTTGGTCTCACTTCTCTCCAGTAATTATTAATATTATAGACTCATAGAGATATTTTATTTTGAGGAAAAGGGAAGGAAAGCAAGCTAAAAATAACTAGCAGGCAGCATCACCACAGCAAATGGTTTCTACAGAAAACTCAAGCCATATAGAAATCCCCTATGTAGGAGCAAAAAGAGTGGCCTAGGTCACTGGGAGTAGAGACAAACTACTCAACACAATGCTGGGGGGAATTGCAGAAGGGAACACAGCAAAACTTGGTGAATAATTACATTGCAGAGCAGTCTGATGGAGCGTGGTACCTGGAGAGAGGAGGTTCTGGCTATTGGTCTTTTCCAAAGATGATCACAGCTACACCAGTGTAACTGGTCTGTGTGCTGCAGGCGTGCAAATACTCCTGCCCAAGCCAGGCATGCTGTTCTTTTGGCCAAGTGGCCCTGTGTCAGTCCAGCAGTGGGATGCTGTGATATATCAGGATAAAGCATCCATGCTGGCTGAATAGCAGCATTAATTGTGGGGTCCCCGAACCACACTATGAGACAAGCCTGCCTTCTGTTTCAAAATTATATTCATGACAACAAATCTGTTAAACTCCTCCGCTGACATGTTTTACTTTCCCAGGACGGGAACACTGTGAAGGCTGCTTTTTGGCTCAACTTCAATTTTCATGACAGATTTCAGGCAGTGACCTAACCTAACTTGCTTTACAGGAAGCAAGATGGAAAGCAATTCAAACCAGCTATAGGAGCTTATTTATGAATTCACCACTGATATTTAAGAAAATAATGTGTTTTCTGTTTATGAAAGACTATTCACCTCCAAGATTGAAGAGTTCTGTATCTTTAAGGGAAGGAAGTTTCCTTTATGAGCTAGAAATCTGCTTCCAGGGAAGATGTGGAAGCTACAGACAACTTTTACTGCTTATATTTTCCCCAGGGGAACCATACAGCCAGATCCAGCTAAAGAAGCTGGCCTAGGTCAGTGGTAATAGGGAACAAACCTTTCCATCCTACAGCTATTTTGAAAACTCCTCAGATCAGGATGGGATAAAACATGGGACTTTTATCAGACAGTGGCTTGCTGGTGAACAATGAGTTAATATTCCCAAGTCACTTCTTTCCAAACTACACAAGGTGTTCACAGGCAGTCTTCTCAGCTCACCAAGGAGACAGGAAAAGTGTACTAGGTGAGGAGAGAAAATAATCTTCCACAATTTAATGTCAAAGTCTAAGCAGGGAATTCTACAATATTCCTGCTGTGCCAATTCACTAAGTAAGGGGTGAATCACATCTGCCAAGTCAGTCAATATCACAACTGTGATCAGCAGACTGTGATCAGACAATATCACAACTGTGATCAGACTTCACAACATCTGACCCCTTCACCCTAAGAGATCTCCTGTCTGCCCTTGAAGACCTCTCCAGACCACAGGAATCATTTCTTCTCTGGGGTGACCAGGGCTGAAGAATACCCAGCCTGTGAGAGAAAAATCCCCCTGATCCATAAATGCCTGTTTCCAAATCTCTGAAAACCTTGCCTTTCAAAACCTGGTGTCTCCTCTTCTGGCACCCTACTCCAGGACAACGGTGAATTTGAGTAATGGGAGATGGAAAAAACTGTCCTAAGTCCAAGCTCCCGGTTCTTTTTTCTCTCCTCACCAAACCTGATGGCTACACATGAGCTGCATACTCAGTCTAGGGGGATTAGTTACAATGCACTGCACTCTGGCAATTCACAGCTTTGTTTCCATGAAAACACAAATCCATTGTGTTTACATCACCTCAGTCTTTCTGCACACATTTTTTATATTAATTTATAAGGACACCCAGGCAACCTTTCCTAAGACTGTGTTTCCAGCATAAAACCACACTTTCATGCATCAATCCATAATGGCTCAAAGGTTGTCCAGCTTCCCAGTTTTAACCTGGTAATGGATGTGTGTCAGTGCCAGATGGTGCTTCAGTGCTCTGGACCTCCCTGCTCAAGGGTCCCTTCACTGACAGCACGCACTTCCAGTTCTTCCTGCAGCTGGATGGGCAGGGGAGGGTGAGCAAAAGGAGAGAACTGACTGAACAGCTTAGCAGTCTAATGTCTATTAAACTTATCAGCTATATAACATTAGTCCTTCTTGTGCATCTGTTATGCTTCTCCCATGGGAGTAAAGCAGGACAGACACCAGATTGTCTGTTTAATGGAAACAGAATGATTTCCCTCTGCTTTTTTTTTTTTTCTTTTTTCCACCATCAAAAGAAACAAAAGCAAAAACAAATTGGGGGAGGGGGGAGGGAAAATTAAGAAATTAGACATTTAAATCACTTCAGCTGCTTTGACTGAAAAATTGTGACATTTCATTTGAATTTCAGTCTTTTAAAATGTTAAGAACATTTTAGTACAAAATAATTAATTCGATTTTCAAAAAGAATTTTGTAATTAACATAATAAAATGTAATTCCAAGTGTGTCAAAATAAAATAGTTTTTCTGTGGCCCCTAAAGCACCTCTTTTAATGTGGGGCCTGAAAAATCCAACTCAGATGAAAATTCAGAGAAAAAAAGTTATTTCTTCTTTTACACTAAGATTTATAGCAACAGTCAACAGAGTAATAAAAAGGAACAAACCCCACAAAGTTCTTGGTGGAGCATCAAAATTACTTTATATATCCCTGAGTTTTATGCAGGTAGCATTCAGAAGTTCTCATGTGGGCTAGGTCACCTTGTGATAAAACCTGTATGAAAAATCTATAGAAAAAAATCCCATACATGCAATGCATATATATTTTTTAAAAATAGCAAAATAGCAGTGCTAATTTTCTGCCTATGGCATCAACCTATTTTTATACCCCTTCAAATACTAAAATAGGATAATAAAAATTAAAAATGACCCATCAAACACTAAAATAGGATAATAAAACTTGTTCTTCGCCTCTTCATGGAGACTCTGATCTAGAAGACAAAAATGGTCTCAAGTCTGTGAGCACTGAAATCAAGCAAGTACCATTGAGCCAAGCTCCATTATAGGAAAGAGCAGCAGCATTTTGAACTGGTAGCTTTGCAGCCTACAGATTCTACTCTGCAGTTATGTGTTTGAAATAAATCCATGGCTTTTTTAGCTAACATTGACATTGCAACTTTTTATTTTTGAGATAAGGAAATTATGTATGGAGCCAAATGTGCACAGAGAAATCATGTGGGCAATTCTGCCCCACAGTGAAATTGTGTATGCTCCTAAAGGAAATTAAGTCAGCCAAAGCCTGACTTACCCAAACAGTTATCCGTCCTTTACTAAAGGCAAATTATCAGTTCCATTCGTAATTAAGCCAGGTTATAAAGATTTGGCTGATATTACTTACAGTACATCTTTCTGTAAAGCCCAAGCAGCCTGAAAAGTGGGTAGAAACTAATTCCTCTACAAACACTTTCATACAGTGGGACTTGAGCAGAATATGTACTTTCACAGGGGGCAGCCAAATTTGCGATGCCTTTCTGCACAAGTCACCTTTCTAATGGAAAAAGGCTGGGTGCAGCCACCCATTGCTAGGATGGCATGTGGCTTCTCTGATCCAAGAATGTGAATCCCATGGCTGTAAGTGCAGTGTTAGCACTCCAGAAACCGTACAGGTCAGCTTTCCCATTGTGTCAGATTGTAGATAAAAAAGGCCAGATGTTGACAGCTCTACCTTACAAGGAGTGCACCAAGTCTGCTGGCTGAAGCCATTCATAACATTCACATAATATTCAACATGTTGGATAATAATGAGGAAGAATTATGATAAACAGGAAATAGCCTGAAATCAGGAGGCCAAACCTCACCAGACACACGCCTGATCACATGTAGCTGTTGACAGCATTTTACTGCACCATAAGTAAAGCCCACTTCAGTGTGAGGACAGGGGACAGCGAGCCTGTGACAGCTGTTGTGTGATGGGAGAGGAGACATAAAAGTTCATTTCTAGGATGCCATTTCGGCTTTTAGTTTCTTTTCCTGCCTTGTCACAGGTATTCTAGGGAATCTGAGTCAAGCCACCATTTGTTCCTCTAATCCTTCTCTCACACATGTATGTACACCACTCTTAAATGAAGGACATGTCCCTCAG
Source organism: Poecile atricapillus (assembly GCF_030490865.1). Taxonomy (NCBI): domain Eukaryota; kingdom Metazoa; phylum Chordata; class Aves; order Passeriformes; family Paridae; genus Poecile; species Poecile atricapillus. Next base: position 14,253,792 of record NC_081251.1, read on the forward strand.
GGATTCCGAAAGGATAAAAGTGTTAGACATTATAATATAGGAACTGATATTGGTGGAGGGTAAATGTAGAAAAATGTGGGAAAAGCTTAGAAAATAAACCCTTTTTTTCTCTTCTCTTTGGTATAAATACCCATATAAAACAATAGATAAAACCAAAACTAAAACAAAACCTCAGTGTAGGATTTTTAATTCTTCATTTGCATGCTAAGAAACACCGTTCCTGTAATAAATACTTGGACTTCAGGACTAGAATTCAGAATATGTGAGGGCAGAATCCTAGCAGGGGTAGTTTATTTAGCACAGATGATTTCAACATTCCAAAATGGATATTTTTCACAAGATTTGGTGGCTGTTTTTTAATTCCCCTTTATTCCTTGTCTTTGTTCCATAGCCCCAAGGAGATTACACTTCTCTCATCCATAAATTTAGCATAATAATATTTGTCCTTTCAAACACTACCTGCTAGATACAAGGTGTTCTTTTTTACATCCTTTGCCGTTGAAATTATTATTAATTTTTACGTGTCACATTTAGCCCCCCTGAAAAACAGGTTATTCTTTGAGGAGCACAAATCACCCCCCTAACTGATGCCCTGTCTAATCTGAGCGCCAAAGCAAGGACCGTACTGACAGACGTCTGATGCCATCTATAGCTGGCAGAGTGGCAGCTTTTCTCCGTTCGCTGTGAGCACAGTCCCCACTGGGATCAATTTACTTTTTCACTGCCAGCACACAAAAGAACGTGTGGCTGGTGCTGGGATGACGTCAGTGCAGCGAGCTGCAGAGAGCCGAGCGGAGCGCAGGGGATGCGCCAGGAGCGGCCATCGCCGGAATGTGAAAACCTCTCTGCTGGAAACCAGCGGGCACGCTTAGGAACGCTTTGTTTGGGAACGCTGCCAGCAACAAACCCAAACAGCCAAACACACCAGAGCAGGAAGTTCATCATGGTGATTTTATCCAGAAATAATTTAAAGAGCACTGAGCATCAGAAAATTTCCAATTTCTAAGGAATTATTCTTTAGTGTGTCTTAGTAATAGAATGCACACCAATTTTGGTGCGTAATTCACTACCCAGGGAACAAAATGCTGTGGCTAGGGGACATGCTAGCCCTGCCTAATCCAAAGAATAATGCAGCTTCTGGCTGTAAAGCGAGCAAAATTTAGTCTGATGCTTAAAAAAATACCTGGTCGTTTGTTTGGTTTTTATTTTTTCTGTCTTCAGCATAATTTATTAAGTAGTGTTCATAAGCTCTATTATTGTGAAATATTTTTGAAGTCTATTTACTATAGAAAGGAAAGACCACTGTGGTTGTAATAATGATATTCTCACAACCCATAAAATTGTATCAAGTACTCCGGTGTTTGGTGCAGGTACTTACACTTTGCCTCAGACAACAACTACATCTGAATTTTATTCTAGTAATCAATATTTTATTTAAATTTAGAGATTTTTCAGGCTGTTTTGCTAAAGCAAATCTGAAGTAGTGCCTAAGCAATCCCTTCCCACCTCAGCCTGATGTTGGGTGCTTTAGGGGAGGGACGAGCTCTGAGCCAAGCGCAGGAAGGTGCTCGCAAATGGGAACCTCTCCATTGACTTCAACGCCCTGCACATCAAAGCCTAAAAAGTACAAACTCAGGGCTGCAAGTGGCGCTTGGGCGGGGGTGGGAGGGTTCGAAGAGCACCCAGAGATGCAGCAGCCCGGCTGCGATGTGGCCGGCTCGGATGAATGGCAGGGAAATGCCGCTGCCCGAGCAGACGGGCTCTGGCCGGGGGCGCTGCCGCTCCCCGCCGGTGACACATCCTGCACCGCAGCCTGTCACCGCAGAAACAACCTCCGGGAACGCTGCCTTTTGTGTAGGTATGAAAGAGAACAAGGTTTCTCTGCTGTCTTCCCCCTTGTGCATCCTGAGAGGACCAGACCTCAGAGAATTGCTGAGTCTCTGTGTTTATTTGAGTCTTTGTCTCGGTGCTGACATTTACTATGAGCAAGCTAATTTGAACCAACTGGGAGGGGTAGAAACGAAGAAAAAGATGCCAAAACCACGTTAGTTGGAATAAGATTAAGGAAATAAGCATTTCTCTTTTTTTCCCTTTCTTTTTCTTTTTTTTTTTTTTTTTTTTTTTTTTTAATATGGAACTACTGGAATGACTACAAGCCCATTAAACTGCATAAAAGGCACTTTATTGACATATTTAAGGTTTGGTTCAGGAACAAAAAGAGTAAAGTCTGATCCAGCATTTTCTAAAATGAATGGAAAAATCCTCATCACTTTCAGCTGAGTCTAAATCAGACTAAACCACTTGGGGTAATTTAGAGTTTGGGGGAAAATAATGAACACTAGCCAACACAGACTTGTAGACCATTGACTTGTTTAAAATTCTTTTATTTCTTGGTCTAGAAATTTCTCTGCAGTAACTTTGAGGACATTAAGAGATTCCAGATTTTTCACTGAAGTCAGAGGGTAACAACCATCATCAGGTTCATTCAGAAAAAGCCTGAAGCAGAGGGAGGGAGGGAGGAAGGAATTCAGATGCTCAGCATGAAGCTGCTGCTTATAAAGGGCTTCTGACTTCTGTACAGTGGATAAAAGTTTCAAAGTGTGGCCTTTCTTCTGTGCATACTTACAGGCAATTCTGCTTGGAATATAACTGTGGAGAATTTCAGTTTGCTTTGGTCAGTGAAACATGGAAAGTCAATTGATGCTTTGTCTAGTGTTGCAAACAATGTTTCTCTTTCCTCTCTGGGCACAGAAGAGTGTGGTAGATCGAAATTCTAGATTTGTTGTTTCACATGGTCAGACAGGTTGTATGGGAAAGATATACCCATTTCAAAGGCAGGTTGCTGTTCTCTATTTGAGAAAGAAGCTTTGTATTTATTGTGTCACAGAGTCAAGGTATTCCGAATTACCTCAATTTTAAAAATTCAGTTATATTTTATACTATAAAATTGTACTGGATTATTAATACATTAATTTATATCTAAAATACACAGACACAGACACATGTGTATGTAAATACGTGTAAAAGTGCACAGACACACCAGGGAGGGAAATCCATATACATTTAATTTAGGGAGAATTCCTGTTAAAGAGCAGTCAGGGAGGCAATCATTGTGGCACTCCATGTTGCCGGAAAATGTATCTGGATTTGTTGTTGGGAATTCATATCTGAGTAGGTATATGTATGTTTTATGTGTATACTATGAACATATGCAGTGTTCATATAGAAGGTGTATAGAAGCTTATATTAGGGATAGACCATATGAAAGAAAAACCTGTCATTTATCTTTTTGACATGCTGCAACACATTTTGGTTGGCGTGCATATTCTAAGTAGCAGTGTTTATCACAGTAATAACTGTTGGGGTAAGTTAGCCTGCCAGAGGCCAGTGGCAGCTGGACAGAATAGATGTGTAGGTCCTGGCAGGCTGTAAAGGTTTTTATCAGTAGCAGCCTCAGAACCATGCTGCTGCAGCAGGTAAGTGCTGCTGGGGTGTGAGGCTGTGTGAGGGGAGCACAGGTTGGGGCAGGCCAGCACTTCTGGAGTCGGTAGCTGTAAGACTGGTTTCCTGGAACACAGATGTAGGAGGATGAGAGAGAAACAGAGGTGGTAGTAAAATCAATGGGCTGTTTTAGTAGGGTAAGTGATAATGGAAGCAGATCATCCAAATTCAGCCTCAGTGAATCAAAAATCCAGCCTTTATATAAGACAAATGTAGTGTGTAGGAGAGGCTCTCCTTTGAGCTTCTGTCAGCTCCCCCAGGCAATGCTCAATCCATTCCTATTAAGAAGTGATTTTGCAGCTCTCCCAGCAGTTGATTTTATTTGAATAACACCTGGATCCCTACATCTGAGAATCTCTCAACGGTAGCAACCACCTTGCTCTTTCTACACTCCCCACCCTTCCTAACACTCTCGGGAGAGTCCTGTTTTTCACAGTTGATGCCTTTTGAAAAAAACATGCTAGATGTTTGGGGTTTTTCATTCTTGAGAAATGCCATAGCTGCAGCCTTAGTATGGATTTCCCCTCTGTCTTGCATGTCTTGCTGTTACAGTAAGTCCAGTTATATGCTTGCAAAACCACTTGTCTCCTCTGGGCTTTAAAAGTATACAAATACTGAGTAATGCTATGCCATAAAAACGTCTCCAGAGTTCCAGAAGAGGACTGTACCACCCCCATCCCATTGTGAAAAATACAGTGAATAGGCGTCTTCTGCTTTTGGTGACACAGGAATGATATAAATTACTTTTGGGCCAGGGACTGAACCTGCAGAGAGAAGGCAAAGCATATTGTAATTTAGACATGTGAGTATCTGTTTCTAGGGGAAATCAAATGCTTAAACACTTAAATAGATACAGTTTCATCTGCAGCTAATTACAGGCTTAAAGAAAGAGCCCAGTAAGGAAGGGAAGAAGACAGGGTCCTAATTTGTCCTAGAACCCCTAAAGAGTTTCTTGAATGCAAACAAAAAAGGATTTCAAAGGCACAGTGAATGAAGCAGATTATTTATATCTATATAGGACTCTGTTTATCAATATCCCTAACCATTTTGTATTCAGTATTTGACAGTACAACTCAGGAACTCACAGTGTTATCAAAATTAAAAACTCTATCGTGAGGCTCAGACTTTAAAAAAGGACAAGCTGTGCCAAGTTAGTTTTCTGTACAATGACAGCAAGAAGAAAGATAGAACAGTGATACAGATGGAATTGTAGAATTACATAAATTACCTAGGTCTTTATCTAGTGAATCTTAGTATAGGACAAAAAAATTAATTCTTGTCCACAACTCACTGGTTGCTATTTAAAAATATAGATGCTTCTTATGACAAAGGAAACAAAGTCACAAACCAGTTTCTAAGTTATAAGTAGCTACGTTTCATCCTGTTTACAGCACAGAGATATAATCCAACATGAATTTTTATTGCAAGTGACTGTAAACTTGGACAAAGCTGCGTACCATTTGTCAAACATTAGCTCTAAAAGATGTGCCAGAGCTTGCACTGGTGCAGCATGAATGCTGGAACCATGCTCTTCCCATGGGCTTGTCCATGGTAGCCAGCAGAGTATCCCTATGTCATTAGGTTAGAATGTGGCTTTTTGCACCAAACTTTTGGCAGGAAGACATAGTTTTTTGAACAAAAGTACACCAAACCATTGACAGAACTTGTGAACAAGGAAAGGAAGATTTTGGTAGGTTGGTTTGGTTTTGTTTCCTCACAAAAAATGGGGGAGGGTATTAGAAATCTGGTGCATATGAAAGCAGAAGAGACTATTGCTTCTAGAGAGAACGTGTCCACTCTCTTTCTGGCATCAATCCAACACCCCTTGAAATCAGTGGGAATTATTTAATTGACTCAATTTCTGCTACACCAGTCTGTGTACTACACAGGAGCACACGTGGTTTTAAAAGCATAGGAAGAAGGGCAGTTTGAGCTTTTTCATCTTCAGTATAACTATCATTTGTAGCAACCAGTTGTCCTTTTCCCCGGGACAAGATCTGGTTTTGCCTGTATCAAGAAAGATTAACATTTTGCTTTAAAAGAAGCACAAAATTACAATTATCCATATTACCATTTTAGATGTCATTCATCTTATTAGTTAATGTCATATTAAATCACTCTCCCAGCCTGCAAACTACTTCCACAGATTGCCAGACAATGCTAGCAGCTATCATGAGGTCAGTTACATTCACTTCATATTTTGAACTTTATATTCAGCCACAAAATTATGAAGTTTAGTATTTTTCAGAGGAGATTCTGAAGTGTGGTTACACAGAAGCAAAAATTATTGCTGAACAAAGCAAAAACAACAGTTCACTTTGCAAATACTGTTACTTGTAGGGTGAGGAGCTGCCAGGCTGCCTCTGGGGAAGGAAGTCAGGAGCAGTAAGGAGATTTTACACCTTCTTGTCCTTCTATTTGTAATGACAGGCTCAGCACATTTTTTTCAGAGATTTCTGAGTGTCTGAAAGATTCAGGGAAACAACCACTGCCTATTTGGGAAAAGCTCTGTGAGTTTTGTTCCACACTAGACCTAAATGACGTGCCAGAGCTCGGAATGATGCAGCTGAAACCATCCCTATCTGCACACCAGTACATCATGCTTTTGTCACACATGGAGATTAGACTGGATTCATTGCACATATGATGCCATACTTTTGTTTGAAATTTCCCTTTGATTTAGGGATCCTTAAGTAAAAGGTGCAAAAACTAATTAAATAGAGCTGGGTTCAGAGCAAAGCAATACATTTACAGGTGCTGACTGAGCATAGAGGAGCAGCTGAGTGTTGACTGCACCCTCTACAATAGACATTTGAAGTTGGTGTTGGCAGCATAAGATACCTTTGGCAGAAAATGGTCTTTGCACTATCAGCAGAGACATAGCAGTTTGGATATTGCCAATGGCTCCGTGCCCTAGGAAAGAGCAAAAAAATATTCACAATTTCTCATAACAGGGAAGAAGTTAAATTCAAAAAGAATTATAAATGGGTTTAAGTATCTAGTCTTTGAAATTTTTCATTGTCAAAGCCTTAACAGAGGCTAAGACTAGGCAGTGGAACATACACATAGTTTCATATTGAAACTACAATTTACTGAAATGGAATCTTATTTTATTCAAGTAAATGCCACTTATTAATATAGACTGTATATTAACTTCCTGTGTAACTACTTAATCTCAAGCTTATCTCTAGAATGTGTATTTTTAGAATCTAGATGCACTACCTATATCATAATTATATATCATAATGACCCTAATATTATGTACTTAGTAACAACATGTACCTATGACAAATTCCATAATTAAAAGGTTTTAAGTATAGAATTGAATTTCTCACATAAGAACTCTAGACCTCAAAACCTGATGTGGGTATCTTAAAAAGGTCAAAAGCAGTAAATATGGAATTTCTAATTTTCTAAACTTCATGTTAACATTTGGATTATCACATAACTCAAATTTTATCTATTCACTTAAATATTGGCCTAATCTTAAAAGATTTCAAAAAAAGCAGCTATTCTTTCTCACTTCATCAACAAAGTATCCTAAAAAATATAGAGTTTTTATTGTATAAAAATAATAAACTACAATATAGATCAACGATCAGTGACTTGTAAATGTTAAGTAAAACATAAAATTGAGATCCTAAGGTCAACGTTGTTGATATTCTCTCTATTATAAATTTATCAAACTGAATTTGAAAGTCTTCATCCTTATTTCCCCAGGCTTGCTTGAAGCACCCATCTTAGTTTTTACTGATTTTTTCTATAAATTCTATGAGTCTGTTTTGTTTTATTTCATGATAAAAAAAATTATTTGTCGCAAAAATATCAAGATCCCATAGATATAGAAAAGTGATCAACCTTTTTATTCAGAACTTCTTTTCTTTGGCTTTCAGAAAATCTGTAATAGCTGTCAGAAATTGGTACATGCAAGTATACAGTTGATAGGCACTGCCTTGTGATGAGCTGGGAATTGAAATAAGAATAATGTTTTAAGCCTTTCAGAGCCTGGAAGCAGAAGGGTAGGTGATGTTTCCCAGACATGACCCTCATTAAAGCAAAACTCCCTTTCATCTTCCCTATCTCTAAAAACTTACAGTAAACACTGGGGCCAAAATTGACTTGTCTTTAAATGCGCCCATTAACAACTACCTGGCCTGAATTTTGGATTCAGGCCATCTGTGTGCAAGTAATTACAATGTTTTTTACCTTAACAGTCTAAGTTCAGAAACAGCAGTGTGCTGCTCTTACACAATACACCCTACACAAATATTTCAAAAGGCAAACAGTTAAAGTCTGGCAACCCCTTATACAAAACACTTCTTATTTACATATTATGCGTTTTCATGACAATTTGCAAAACATATCAACTTTATGGCTGTGTTTCTTTAAAAATACAATATGAACTTTTCAATGAGGCAGACAATATCCTCTGACCTGTTTTAGGATGAGCTGAACACTGCATTGACTGCCCTAATTTTTCTCCCTTGACTATCAGTGACTCATTCAAACATAGCTATCTAAATTTTAGATGTCCCACAAAGGACAGATAAATTTCACAGTTCATCTGTTTAATGCAAACAGATGTATTCAAATGGCTGACCAAATAAACCGAATATCAAACAACATGGAGTCTACACAATTTATCACCTGCAAGTATCTTAACATAAGAAAAGCTTCTGACATTTGACATGTTAATGTTGTGAGCGAGGAAACAGGTGTCTTATTTTACATGCCAAGTACAGAAACACATAAGAAAGTGGAGCTTGAACAGACATCATTATAAAAAGCAATTATTTGAAATGTCCAGTGTTGCAGTATATATGAAGGTGCTGTAACTTACTCCAGAATATATCCAGACATCTGCTCCATCAAGTTTACTATTCTGTGAGTTTTGGGGGGCTTTTGGGGTTTGTTTGGAGTTTTTATTCCCTATTTTTATTAAAAAGGCAGGTAAACCAATTTTTATGGATCAAAAACTGTCACCTAATTACAGGATGCTTTGGGTACAGTCCCGAGAGGCTCTTGATAACATCCATCATTTTTTTTTGTATATCAGAAAAGGCGCATTTAACAGTTCTACTTAAGTAGATTAAGCTTCATGTGAATAAGATTAAGCTTCAATTGTAGAATAAGGACCTTTCACATTTTGCTTCTTGATCTAGAAACTGCCTATTCAATTCACATAGAACTGAATCAGCAGTCAATGAAATGAGTGTTCAAATTCTGCTGTCGCTGGAAACTTGGCAGCCCAAGGGATGCTGATAACAGAGTTACAGTCCAAGCACTCTGGCCAAATCCACTGAAGTTTTTTTAGCCTGTGCTAGCTATCTTTCCCAGCTCCCTACTTAGTGCCATTGCATCTGACTGGCTAAAAGTCCTTATTGCATTTTCCCCCACAGCATGCCTCAGGGGCTGGACAAATACATGTATCCTCTGTTACAGAGGAGGACAAAGGCAGATGGACTAAATAATGCAGGCATTTAACTTGGTTTCTTCGAATTATCACAGAGAAAGATATGAAAAATAGGTTCTGAAGTGATCTCAGAGATTACCTAACCAATCATGTTGTCCCAGACCAGCATCAGTTATATCTGATAATTCTTTAACCTGTATCTTAAAATCCTCCTTTAAATGAAATTCCACAGGCTTCCAAGACAATCCTAGTGTACCACTATCTCCCATGTAAAAAGATTTTCTAATATCTGAATGAAATCTTTCTAAAATTTTAAGCCTTGTCTTTTATCCCCTATGGACATGGAGAACACTTTATTTTTTGTATCAGTCTCATGTCTTTAAATGCTTCCCTCTGGCCTGTTTTCTGAGCAGACATTTCACCACTTCTTTGATCACATTTTCAATTTTTTTGCTGATCGTATGATTCTGTGAACATCTCACAAGTGTGGCCGAGTTCAGACTTGGATGTTCCAAGCTGATTAACTAGATTTTTCTTTCAGCTTAAATATGCAAGTATCCAGTATATTTTAATGATATCCTTACATACCTAAGCTGGGTTTCTATTTACATGCCTCACTGTCTCAGATCAAAGCAATCAGGTTCTTGCAGAATTAAGTCTTGAGTGAGAAATGGAAATCAGAACTTGTCACAGTAATAGCATGAAATTGAGACAAACTTTATAATTGGGTACAAAGATATGTTAACTACTAATAGGGTATTAATAATAGCTCAGTATATCAACATCTTCAAAATCTATCAATGAATCTTATCCTGAAGAAGATATTCTGAAGAACAGAATAAGGGTCTAGACTTATATTTTTATCAGTCACTACAAAACTTATATGCAGTCATTCAGAAAAGACATTCCCTGGAAAACATAAACTCAATAGCCAGAGAGAGGCTTGAATGCTGCATAAGAAAAGCACTGACTCTTAAACAAAACTGCACTTAACTATATAATGGATATATTGACTCAAAATTGCTAGAGAAGTCTGTCTCTGCTGCAAAGAAGGAATGATATTACAATACTGTTCATAACATCTATTCTGGAAGGTATTATATGAAATTTAACAGTTAAAAGGAAAGTATTTATGTGACTTAAATCAGAGGGAAAAGGCTCTACCAGCAGTGCTCCCCAAAACATATCTCAAATGCAGTATTCAGGATCCATCCTTGTGGGGAATCTCTGCCTTCAATGGACTCAACATCAACAGCTCTTCCCAATTTAGTACTGTCTGCATCTACTGCGTAAAAAAGGGCAATATAGAAGAAATCTATTCTAACTCTAGAAAGGTAGAGCCCAATGGAATTTTTATTTGTTCGTTTTGTTTGTTGGGTTTTTTACATAGAGATATGTTTTCTAAAGTGATAATAATTTAGACCTTATGATTGGATGACAAAAATTAAATTTGACCACTGTTCTTGGCCTTTGTAATTTCTTTTTCTTGAAATTTTCACCTGTCTTCCTGTATCTTATCACCAAGAAGACTGGACAGTAGATAGACATAGATTTTAAATTACTTTCCTGCATTACTTTGATAAATACTTCAATACAAAATATTCACACACAAAATCATTTACAGATAATAAAAATATAATAAAGAGTCACAGAAACAGGTTGATAAGGTTTGTACACTTTCATCAGCATACACTTTATTTTAAAAGGCCCATCCAAAAACAAGATATGTGATGTTTACAAAGCATGGAATATTATGTTCAGATTCTCAGCTGGTATATATTATTACAACAATTATACAACTGGAACCCATGCAGCTACACCCCTGCATATACAGCAGCTGAAACTCTGAGACATTGGTCATGCCTAACCACAAATTTATTATTGTGGATAGCAGACATTATATCTCTCACCTAACTAGGTTCCTAATGACATTTAACAAATACACAGATATGAATACATTTACAAAAAACTGTTCAGAACTGTTATCTACTGCTTATTCCCAGGACTCAAACATAAGCTTTCTGTTAGGTTCAGAAGGCAACAGAAGCAATTGAAATCCTGCTGAGGATAAAAAGCAGATATGACTTTGGAAATGAGGCTCTGAAAAGAGTAAACTGAAATTTGATAAATTCAAGAGAAATTATCACCTCCATCTCCCAAACCCACTCTTTTCTGCCTGCACCAGATCTTCTGTCTCCTTTATTAGCCTTGATATATCGCAGAACTGCTAAGGGATAATGAGAAAAAAATAACTGGTTTTTTTCTCTATTTTTCTTTTTTAATTGCAATATTGATTTTTCTTTTCTTGGCTTTCAGGTTTTTCAGTTTAGAATACACCAGGTATGAAACAGGATGCATGACACCAACTCAAAATTCATTATCTCCTATGTCATTAACCAACCAAACTGCATTACAGCTTCTGTATTAGTAAGCAGGTCTACATAAGCATACCTAGAAGTGATGGATCTTGAAATTTGTCCTGGCATGGGGTTAAGTACAAAACATTATGTTCCACTGTACTTTTCACTGTACATTAAGCTTGCCTAGAAAGCAGTCAGTATTTTAATATTCAATTATATCCTCTTAGGCCACCACAATGGACTGCCAGCATGTCTTCCAGCAGAGAAAACTAAATATACACAAAATGTTTTAAATTAATCAGTACTTCAGGAAAAGAGAATTACTGCTTAGAAAATCCTTAGAAAAAATATTTGTGGAAACTTTATTTTCTCAACACAAAGTTCTTGCAGGCACTCTAACCTCCTGCCCAGTACTGGACTCAAGGTGAAGCAATATGGGCAGAAGAAAATGCTCTTCTCCTACACCTCAATTCTCAACTCTTGCGGAAAAAATGGAATAATAGTAGTGAATTGTTGATATACTTTGTTTCTTTCAGGTTTGTACTATAGGTAATATAAGCAGCCTTTCCTCTGACCTGGTGTCCCTGCTAGTGACGTTGACTTGTGCAGATCAGGAGAATATGTGGTGTCCACAACAAAAAAGCAATGGTTAGATGCTACCAGGGTATCAGTGTCACCAGTGGTTTATACACACCTGGTGTATAAATGTGTCCTCTAAAATCACTTTGGTTGCTTTGGTCCTCAATCCCCACTTTGACCACACTAGAATTTATAATGGGAATTTAAGTAACATGTAAGCCCAAAGAGATGGAAGAAAGAATATTTCTTTAAAGATACCTGACATTTGGATCTGATCTTTATTTATGGGCTTGACATATTTTTGCAAATCTGCAGCATTATTAGAAGAGCCATGACTTTGTTCTTGAGCTGTGGCAAAATGTTTTCATGTCAGTTCTAGGCAAGCGATGGGTATTCATCAGTTATTTAAAAGCATTTCTTGAGGGTTGAGAGAAATTTAATCAATCCATATATAAAAAGCTTGATCCAATTCCTTTAGAAAATCCTCACATGCTGATGGAAAACATATCATCTGGACAGTCTCAACCCTAAAGGCATTCTAGCAAAATGGAAATCCCAGAGTTTGTGTGTAAGAGGTGGAAACCAGATGGAAGATTCTTAAGGGTAAATTTGGAGTGCAATGCCTATGTCACAGTGGTGTGCAAGTCAGGATGAGTAAACTCACTGTTGATACACTAATGTGAAGGTGAATGAGTTTTGAAAACCATTTATGATTATTCAGCAATGTTGATAGGGGTATTTGAGAAACACTGAAGATATTTCTCAAACATCTGGGGATGGAGTAAAGAGGCATATATGTGGGTTTTCAAAATGCAGTTCTTATTGAAAAAAAAATTTAATGGAAAATTTTCACACTAACTCAAGATTATTTCAATGATCACAACAGAATTTTAGCTTTTTAATCCCAGGCAGTGGGACCGCCAAGACTGCAATGAAAGATAAATGCGTCTTGACAGCGGAGCTATCAGGCTGCTTGATTTTCTCTTTTGGTAGGTTTATGTTTCATGCCAATCAATCCAGCTCTACTGTGCAGCATAGTCACATTACCTTTACAATGTAACCTGCTGCCAGCCTAAAAGCACTAAAGAAATACAGTGCCCTCTAACTAAAGCAGGAAAAATAAGTTAAGTGTGAGGATGGACAAAGATTTTTTATATTTTTTTTCTTCTGTAAATTATTTTATCCAAAGGTTCAGATATTCATATCTCAGCCATTCTGATGATTACATATTTCCCTGGGGGAAAACATATGCTCGGTGCACTCACCTTGGGGTTTCCCACTTACTCATTGCAAGAGTAAAGAAAAATCTCTCAGGGAAGATGTCTCTAAGGAGTGAGGTCTCATGGTGAGTGATTCACAACAGAGTACATTCTTTTGTTGAAAAAAAAAGTAACAGACAACAGCAAATATTGTATCAAATGTTGATGTAAATTAATAACTACTAAACCAGATTCTCATCTCAGTTAATAGAAATGTAAATTCAGACTGTTTATTTGTGTACTGAAGCTGCTTTGGATTTACTCCATTTTAATTAAGATCAGAATCTTACTCTGTTGCTTTAGATTTTTTAATAGCTATATGCCTACATACAGCAAACAGATGAATTAATTTCCGGCCCTATTCCTTTAATAAAAGCTTCAGCAGCCCTTAGTACCTTAATCTCGCTCCTGGAATCAGGACAATTCTTTGGGGGTATACCTAGCATATGCTGCAAATCAAGTTATCTCACTCAAACGTAATATTGTAACAGCCCTGACTTCTAATAATCAGTGAACTGTAAAGTCTCAGTGCAGGTTATCTCAAATGAAAATTCCAGAGACAAAAACAGTTTGGAGGTTAATGGGATTATCTGAAGTCTCAGGATGAGGGACTACAATATAACTTTATGCTGGATCTGCAATACTGGGTGGACTAGCCAATTCAAATTCTTTTTTAGGCCTCACTCTCTCTCCCACTCTTGCTATTTCCCTAGGTTCTATGAAATAATGTGAGGCTTTTGACAGATATTCTAAAAATTAATTCTGACAAGCCATATGCAATATAACATAGCTTCTTCCTCCATTTTAAAAACAACCCTCCTTTTGCACACACTCACAAACATGTCTAGTCCTATTGCATTGTTCCAGCTGTGCTCAGCTATCTGAGTGGAATGGAATTCATTGTGTATCATAAATCTGAGTCACTACATGGTCTGATGGCTCTAAGCTTATTTCAAGGAGTAGAGGATAACAGATGAGAAAAGCAAGCAAGGTTCAAAAGTAAAGGGAGAGCAACTCAGAAGCATTGCCTAATCCTGCTTCCAGGTCATCCTCTGAAATACCTCATAGCTTTGAGAAAAAGAGCCAAGACAAAATTATCTTCAAGCATGGCAGTGGAGTGTCCAGTTTGGGGTATTTTAGCCTATTATAATTTGAAGGATCAATGAGGTCGGGCACAGTTTAGGAGTAAACAGGCAGACGGGGACCTGTGGCTAGAAATGGGCTGGAAAGAAAAATCAGTTACCTTAGTTTAAAAACACAAAAGTTGAAGTAAGGTTGCCAGTTTTTTCCCTAGTAAACACAACTAGTAATAGCTTTTAGTGCCAAGAAAAAACAGTAAAAAGTGCTATAATTAGAATAGCATCTGGTTTGGCAAGAAATATCCTGTGAAGGTGAGAATAAGTGTCTGAAGAAGTAGAAAATCTTCGAACATGGACCAACTGCCAACAAAGGCAGTTCCCACATAATTAGTATCTGATGCCCTCCTTCTATCTCTCCTTCCCCTACATCCCAGTGCAGATGGTTCCAGTTCCCTTACTTCTGACAAATGCCCAAGCATTTGTTTTGTGTCTTAATTATGGATAAAAGCGGGCAGAAAAATACTCTCAGGTTCTACAGAAACCTTGTAAAATGCAGTGAAAATGACCATAAGAAATTATCCATTCACCATCTTAAATTATAAAATCCAGATAAGGTACAAATTAAGTCTTTTGTAAAAGTCGCAAAGGATTTCAAGTAATGCACTAGAGGTTTGACACCAGAGACAGCAGGAGTTTAAACATTTTTCCCTTCCTTCAATCTGTCCATTGATTACATCTGTCAAATGACAGCCACTGAAAAGGTCCACGGCATACACTGAAAGCTCAGGGTTTTAGTACTAAAAAGAAGGGTCCTGCAGTCCAGCCAGGACTGGACTTGAGCTCAGCTGTAGCAAACCTACACTCATTTAAAGCATTTAAATCCACTGGCACATTTGCTACATCTGCTGCTGGGTCAGATAGGCTGGTTCTTATCTCCTGGCTTGATGGGCCAATGTTGTCAGGGGGTCAAATTTCAGCCAGAGTTCTCAGTATCTTCAACCAGAATTATAGTATCTGTACTTATGTGTACCTTAAGGCTCTGCAGAATGGAAAATGAGCTGCCTTCTTTGGAAATACAGACACGAGCCTCCATTTCCTTATGATCTAAAATCTAGGTAGGAAGCTGAGCACTGACGAGCATCAACATGAGAAACTGGCAGATAAAGCAAATGGCCATATTATGGTATATAGAAAACATACTTTTTGATATTAATTTCAGTGATTTAGTCAAGCTGAACTGTGTGCAATGGTCATTTCTTACTCTCTCTTTCTCCTCTGAAACAGAAGCAGTGTGCGTGCGAATGTAAAGCTGGGATATGTATAACTTTATTTTCCAGGCTGTGCACATTTGCATTTTTTAGTAGCAGCCTGTTTATCCTTATGTCTATGCAAGGCAACAATATCTCAGATGTCTCCAAATGTCCTCGCTGTGGAACAGGAAGCGGCATAGCTGCATCAACATGGCAGAACTAATCAGTCTGGGCACCGTGCCCTGCTGACGCAGCTCTCCTGTCTCCAGGACCCCAGCTAACATCTCTGCAAGGCACAAAGCACATGCTGCTGAAATTCAAATACTGTAGTCATGGGGACAGACAGAGAGCAGCAAGAGATAACCAGACCTCACAGGCTAGTGGGTCAGGCACATAAAGGGGAAGGAGGAAATTTATCAAATATTATGCAATTATTATTTTTTTAATCTGAAAGAATCTGTGATTGTACTTTTCCTGGAACCTTCCCAAGAGGTTGTCCGAGCTATTAGGTTAGGATTAGCGTGCCAAGTGCTTTTTATGCTCTTGGTCATACATGCTACATCTATTGTGCTAAATTTAACAGTGTCAGGACCCTTTCTTTGGCTCTGAGATCAGCAGCTTGGCCCAGATGTGTCCATGTTATGCTTCCAAAGTGAAGCTGCCTTCAGGCAGCCTACTGGAAATAGACCCCAGTCTGTGCTTACTCCAGGGAATTGTTCAGAGGACACTTGTTGACTCAGGTCAAAGTCATGCTGGGAAATATGCTATGAGTATACAGATGGTGTCTGAGCCCTGGAACTGGTTAACTTGTTAGCATAGGTGATGCACTGAAAAATGATTGAAAATACCCAACGTATTTGGAGAGTGACTGTCCAGCTTCTGCATGGTAAGCATCAAAACCAATATGTCCAAACTAACTGCGACAAAACCAGTAAAATCCAGAAACCAAACAGCAAATATAAAACCATGAGTTCCTAGCCTGAGCTAGACTCAATGCTTTCTGAAATGTGCTGGGTGCATCTGCTGTTCTTTTGAACTCAGGAGACAGTACTTTTCAGGCTTGAAATATTAAGAGTATATGAGCCAAGAATGATTCACACTATCAAGGACCTAGAAAAAAGGAGAACACATGAGAATATAACAACAAACTGAATTTGGAACACTATCACTTTTGGTCACAATGCGAAAAATAAAAGGTTGCTTACAACTAGAAGTTCTGTAGCCTAAAAAAAAATTCCAACACAAAATTTACTTTGTAAATTCACAAGTGAATTTTTTTGTTTTGGGTTTTTTCATAGTAAATACAAACAAAACCACTAATGGGCCAGCAATTCATTTTTCTTCAGACTCTATATGAAATACACAAACAGGATTACAAATTAAACTTAAATCCTCCACCAATCTATTTAGTATAGCATGGCTATCTTTTTATATTCTTTTTCTTTTCAGTAGCTTAAGAAATCCTGAACTAAACATTACCATAACTCTGGCTTCTATTTAATTCCAGATCTAGGCCATTAAAGCATAAGCATATTTAATAACATTATTTTAAGGAGACTCAATATGCAGTAGTTTAGTGCACCTGATGCATGCACCCATTAGGTTGAGCATAAAGCCTTTTTTGAGCAGCCATGTGTGTTCTGTATTTTATGAGTAGCAAAATAGACCAGAGGAGGCTCACAGGAGCAGTATAGGAACACTGATGGGGCCTGGCTGTACTCTCTTGCCACAGGGAAAAGAGGAACACTGCTGGGAACTTGAGTCTCCCATGCTTCAGAGAGCAAGGGGATTCTGGGCTTCTGGACAACAAATAGATCCTCCCATCAATGCAAACGTCTTTCACAACAGCTTTGACCTGTGCTGGAGCCAATTTTTCTTATCCCTGTGTTCAGACTCTGGGATACAATTATAAGATGATGTAAAATGTTCTCAACTTGTGACATCCTTGATGGGCATATTCTCTGCTTTCCTGCACTCTTTGAATTTGTTTTATATGCTTTTTTGACAAAGACATTTTCTGAAAATCTGAGCACAAATTCAATTGGATAGCAGAAATTACTCTCTTCTCGTTTGCAGTGGAATCATAATGAGGAAGCCAGGTTATGAGGGACTCCAAGGCAGAACAAAAAGCAGCAAGGTTACCTCAGTGCATGTAAGATGGCAAAAAAAAAATCTCTCACTTTTTTCCCTGCCCCACTCTCTCACACACATCATATCACAGGGACAATAAGCTGTGGCACAAACTGGAATATCACTATATTCTTCATCAACCTGAGGCTGAAATACAGCCAGATAAAACCTATTTTTAGCCTACCTTGGACACCAGCCAGAATGAAACCAGCAAGAATAAGACTGCAATAAATGCTGGTAATGTAAAACTGTAGATAGGAAAAAAGGACCTTAATTCATAAGCTGTGAAGGTGCCCCTTAGTGAATGCATTCTGAGAAGCTTTTAATAATGGAGTCATCCTTATTCTTGTATTTAGTATTGCTTTGTTTGGACTCAGCCTTGGCTGATTGTTTTCAGTCCACCTTATATTACTTTGACCATGCTAGGCAGCAGATACCTTTATGGAGCCAAGGATATCCCCTGCCAAAATGGCAATGGAATACAAGCTGCTTTTTGAGAGCCTGATTATAATAAAACTGCATCCAGTTCCAAAGTGCCAGTGCCCCTGATCCCCCACCACACATGCACATGCAAACACACACCAACATGTTTGAAATAAGAAGGTCCCTTAGAAAAGGAAATGAGATCCACCTGGCCTTGCTTTCCCTTTTCCTACTTGTATGGTCCAGCTTGGTGTTTCTATACATTTCCTTGGTTGTATTTGCCTTTCCTGGCAGCTGGACTACACAGCTTTGCTATCAAGGCACCTTTGCAGCTCCAGAATGGTCTCCTCCTGGGGAGGGACAAGGCAGAGGGATTTGTCATGAGAGAGGGAGGTGCTCTGAGGCAGCTCACAGCATCCAGAAACCGCTGTTATGAAACTGACCATTAGATTTACTACTTTTTTTTCAAACATGAAGGTCCAGCTTATTCAAAATCCTCTCTCTAACAATAACCAGTACCAGATGTCCAGAGAAACATGGGGTAATTAAGCCTTGCACATCTCCTCTTCCTGAAAGTTAAAATTTGGATTAAACCTGGAAGCATAAATTTCTTTGACAAAACTTTGTAGTACTAATTTTTACAACTCTAAAAATTCTTATGATACTTGGTTTTTCTTCATTGCTTGTGAAATTCTTGGTCTTAAAAACATCCTGAGAAAATGAGTTCCAAGGAGTATGGTTGTTTTATGTCCTAATTGCATGCTTTCAAATTCTAATTTGTCCTCAGTTTTCACTAAATCCATATTTTGTCTCTTCATAATTTGATGGGGAGACAGAAAGTCCTGATTCAAATTCTTTCAAGATTTATAATTTCATTTGATATACTTTAGTTTTTCTTTGTTTATTGTTCTGCTTTCCAAATAATTACAGTATTTTTAATCTCTGTTCATGTAAATCATTCTCATGCAATTTCTCAACTCCTTTCCACAACTCATTTTCAGCAGTAGCATTCCTGACTGCCTGCTGATACTTCACAAATACTCACAGACCCTTTTCAGAGTACACCACTGATGTGAATGGTCTATGTTTGCCCTAATATTTTACAGTGTTTCAAATTCATATGGAAAAATAGGATTTATTTAAAGCTACTTTTCTTTTTTTTTTTTCCCTAAATAATAAACCCATGTGAAAACAATCTGATTTTACTGACAAAGTAACATTACAGGCATAATATACTGCCCTCTCTATATAAATAATAACTTCATAAAACAAAACTTTCCAAGGACTGATACAGGCCATTAGTAGTGGAACGCAAAAATAAGGCGGGAAATATGTCATTATTGCAAGTCAGGTAATGGTCACTAAAACCAGTTCATTCCCAAATACAGCTATTTTAAGCAGCAAGACAAGGCAAGAGGACAAAGATAATGGGCAGTTCAGTATGATAGCATGGATCGAGCTGAATGATTTTCATCTGGAATGCATTGATCTCAGAAAGCATTAGAGGACTCAAAGTCCATCCTCTTTACTCATCTGTATGAGTCATCCTCATTAAATTCAAAGGATCTCAGAACATCTGTGTAACTGTAAATTGAATTTTAACACTCAAATGAGCAGTGACTCAATACAGCTTTCTATGCCTGATACCAAACCTGGCAAATGAAGAATTGCCTGAAAGCAACAAAGCAGTAGAGAAATTTGACTTAGAAATGTCAGACTCAGTAAATGACAAGTTTAAAAATTAATTTCCTGTAGATTAATAAAATACAGCTTTAAATATATTTCAAATATTACAATTATCCAAACATTAGTATAATTAATTTTGTACAGAGAGGATGAAACTTTTTGTTTTCTCAAACATACAAGCAAATAGACACCATACAAAATGTTAAACAGAAACATACAGAAGATGAGTATCTAAAGAAAAACGTAGTACTATTGCAAGATGACCAATATTTTCAACAAAGAGTCCATGACATTAAATGAACCAGAGGTTTCACTGCAACACTTATCACATTTCAGCGTTGATTTCTTGATGAAAAATTATGTCAGGACCTAAATTTAAAAGTCGTTTGTATTTTTGAATGTTAATATGCAATAATAAAGACATCTGGAAGTGCCAAGGGATTGACTGGATTTGTAAAAGTATTTAGATTTAAACATCAAAATGATGGTTCAGGATATCTTTCTCAACACTGAAAGAAAAGAAAGTACCAAGAATCTCTCTGAAATATCTCATGATTTTGACTGTTTTTGTTGAGTTTTTTTTGTTTTTTTAATCTAAAGACCTTTAATATCTTATCTCATAGAAACAGAGCCACACTCATCTTCAGTGTATCAACTTTCCTTTTTTTATGAAGTTGAGCTCCTAAACTATTTTATTCGTACAGTTCATTGTATATTTACTCACTACTTTGACCTTGGTTTTTGGTTCGCCCATGGATGAGGCGTATGTTCTTGCAACCAACAAAGCTTAATTCCTGGCTTTATGCATGCAAGGAATTACACAATGGAAGGGAAAACCCTGCATGCTGGAATTCGGTCACCTGCAATTCTCAGATGTCAGACCATTCCCAGGCATGCTATGGCTTTGCTTTCTACAGAGACTAAACTTGAGTTCAGACCACAGACTATTTCCTTTAGGCATTTTAGACAGTCACACCACTGCATGAGGTGAATACCATGGGCATGAACTTTATGTACAGGGTGCCACTGAAACGCCCTGGGCACTGAGAGTTGCTAGGCACAGCTCATGAGTTATAGGATTGTCACAATGAGATTAGAAACCAGTGGTTTTTTGTTTGTTTGTTTTTTCCGATTCCTCCTATCTGAAATGTATTTATAACCAGTGCAAATCATACTAGTAGTCCAGGAAAAAGGGACTGGCATCCAGTTCTCTCTGCTTTCAGAAATGTATTATAACCAATAGAGAATCATGTGCACTCTGCACTGTCCCTTTTGCTACCTGTTGTCCCCATCGGCACTGCAAACGTGATCAAGCCTTGACTCATCAAGCTAGGTATGGGATCACTGGATTGAGGGAAGCAGATTTACATTTCAATCACCCCCCCACAGAAGAAATCTTCAAGGCTCAAATATCTCACCTCTCACTTCTTGTTGTGACCACTGCCAAACACTCCCTGTGCTTTTTGCACTGTACTCATCACTGCCCTATGTCTGCTCAGAGAATTCCTGGCTGCAGGAGAGCTTCCCACAACCAAGGGTTTAGATATCCTCCTGAGTGCCTGCTGAACTGCAGCAGAGCAAAAGCAGCATTTTGGTGCTGAGTTCCTTCAACTGCAACTCTTCTATGCATAAACTTATTTAAGTTTAGGCATGGACAAGCCTTTTTGGTGCTGAAGGAATTTACTCATCTCTGAGCAGGGCTCTTGCTGGAATATGAACAGCTGCAACCCCTCTTTTTCCTTAGACATGTAGTTTTCAGGGAACTCCCTTTTCAAGACTAGAGTTTAGGTTCTGGCTGTAATGAAGCTATTTGTAATGTAACTCTTATCTTTGCTGTGATAGTCAAAAATCTTTGAATTCCTGGCTTATACTCCTACGTTTGCTTGTCCTCCAGCATTGTCCTTTGGCTTCCCTAGTTCTATTATGTTAGGACCAAGTATTTCAGAAGGGACATAGTGACCTTGCTCTAAGGTTTGGTCTGAGAAGGGTTTCTATGCTTTCAGTTACTGAATTCCCACTCCTACACAGACTAGGAAAGCCATTGTCATAATGGCCACTTGTATTTTGTAGTGTTTCTTGGTGGATTGTCATAGGTAAGGCTGCATGCAAACAGAAATAAAAATAAAAATTATTTTAGAATGGCTCTGAAAAATAAAACTATTTAATTCTCCCTTTGCTAAAAATGTGAAAATGCAGAAAATGGCAAGGTGATTGTGAAGTCCCAGGAAAACTTTACCCTAATACAACACATATTCAGATATAGTCATCATTTAATTCTGACAGGAAGTGCTTTTCAGGACTCATTCATGCCTGAAATTATTCAGTTTTGTAGAAGAAAAACCCTGCTTATTGCAAACCAGATATTTCCTCCTTTTTTTTTAACAGAGAAAATGTTGCCGCCTGCTTGTTTAGTGTTGTCAAGTTTAAGTTGGTCTGTTCCAGTTGTCCCCCTGCTATTCCCAGAATGGTTTGTCCCCAGTTATCAATCATTGTAAACCCCTCCCCTTTTCCAGAGAGTTCCCTATCCATCACCCTCATCCTGCCCCCAACCTCTGTCTGTGTAAACCCAACCCTTTCCTCTAGATTCTTCCCTGCCCATCACCTCTTCCTCAACGCCCCATTGACTGTATAGCTGCCATCCCTCCCCTGCGTCCCTACTACTGGCCCTTAATAATGTAATCCGCTCCCCCGACTCCTCCTTCGCGGCATTCCCATTGGTTCATGTTCTGACCGCCCCCTTGCCCTTAAAACCCGAGGCACAGAAGTACTCAGAGAGTCTTGGCTCAGCTTTCTTCCCGTGTTCCCAGCCCTATTCCTCATCCAGCTCCCCGTTCCTACAAATAAACTTGTTCCTAGGAAGTTGAAGAAGTTGAGTCCTCTCAGATCCTTTCGCCACGACCGCTGACACCCTGAGACATACAGAGCCCTGAGTGCGTAGAGCTCTGGAGGTTCCACGCTGGGAGGTATAGTCCCCACGTGGTTCCCCACTCTTGGCACTGCCATCGGCCGAGAACCTAAGAGCTAGCCGGAACGCCAGTGGGCCGAAGGACAGTTTGTTTAAAAAGGGCACAGTTTTCTCTCTCACTACACATCTCTTAAACCATGGAATGAACATTTTTTCTGACTTGTTTTATTTTATTTTTTTTTTGGTTCTACAAAGTCAGAAATTTCCTGCATAATAAAATCTATTAGAAATGTAACAATATCTGATGCAATTTAATAGTTACAATTTTAACAATATATCATCATTTACAGCTGCTAATTGTAACATTGGAAGACACAATTCTGTCCAAAAACTAATTGAAAATTGGAATGTTTTTTCTCTAGCTATCACATTAGGTCAACTATTGCTTACTGGGGAAAAGTACTTTATACATGCATTGTCATTAACTTTTTCACTTTGCATAACAGATTTTCAGATACTTCGTCACTTTTATGAAAATTTTGGAATTATGAGGGATTTATTTTGTCAATGTTACAGTCACAGAAATTTAAGTGTTTCTACAAAGAAACAGTTTGCCTTCAATACCTTACTTCTGATTTTGCTTGCTGTGTATTTTAGCTAACACAGTTACTCTGGCCTGATTCAGCTACTGTCTCTGCAAAATGTTGACATTTCAGAATCCTAAATATCACTTAAATGATGAAACTTTGCAAGAGACTTGATATAGTTTATCTGCATAAAAAATATTATGTACCAAAAGTTGCAGTGCGTGCAGTAAAAGGCATTAAGAACTCCCCATGCCATAATTTTCTTCAACCCTTAAAGTCTAAAAAAGTTTATATCCATTCCGAATTGAAACACTGGAAATGGAAGAATAAATTCCATAATTTAAAAAAACTTTGGAAAGACTGCAGGAATTAACTAATATACATACTGATAAAAATTCTTTTAAAATTAATTGCAATGCAATGAGTAAAGAGCTTTATGGCTGGGGGCTTTTTTACATACTCTAATTGAAATGCAATAAAAATTATGGTTGATAGGAAATATTTAAACAATAGTGAAACTTACAATAAACCAATTATACACCAGAATCACCATATATACAAAGAAAAAAAATACAATAGCCACATTTCCAAATTATGACCATTAAGATAAAATGTTGACTGTCTTTTTATGTGTGTTTGTATTCATATTTTCCACCCACACATAGAAAAGAGATTTGAAAAGTCCACTGAAGATAGAAGTTTATGTCACATGAACCCTTAAGGGAAGGTTAGTCCAACAATTTCTGCCATTAATATTTGATAGAACAGGTCCCCACCTTTATTACAACTCCGCTGAAACTGCATCCAGATGAAAACAAACCCTGTGATGTTGCAGTTGAAGTTTTTAGATTTGTGTAGCAGAATTGGGTTACAATAATGCAGTCTGGAAGCAATAAGATGTATAAATTACTTTGACTTTACAGTGCCGATTGACGTGATTATGTGAAAGAAAAGGCAGAAAAGATCTTTTAGGTCATCTTGTCCATTCCCCATGATGCATTGCAATGTCTCCAAAGGAAATGCTATAATGTGTTGTGACAAGGACCTGGATATTAATAATGCTTTTAATAATTGCTATGGAATTTTTAATTCTCTTGCTTGGGTCTTTTTTTTCTGTGATCTGAAAAGAGATGCTTTTCTCTTTTAGAATGTTACCAATACATGCAATATGCCTGTATAAAATGTAATAGAATGTCTGATTGTCAAACAAAATTATATTTTTTTTTGTGTGTGACAAGAGTGTTAAAATGTTACTCTATTAAAAAACAGCAACAGTAAAACTGTTTAAAATTTATGTTATTGGGTCTGATCTCACTTCTCATTATACAAAACAGAAAAGAACTTCTAATCCTTTGTGTTGTCCATTCCCCATTCTATACAATCAAATACAATGGCTTTAGGACTGAGCAGGATTTGGGGATATGCATCCTACATGCAGAACGAAAAGTTTAACTATTATCCTACTAGACCAGGTGGTAGAAATACAGCCACACAGGTTGGGGTGAGTCCATTGCATGTTCCAGCTGATATCCTTGTAGTGGCAGCTGTACCTCTGGTGTGATGGGATATGCAGATGACATCTGGCTGCAGTTTAGCCTGTCAAGATGACAGTTTTGTTCTGGAGTTTTGTGTTGTACTGCACTGCAGATAACTAACAGGACCTTCATAAGCTGATGTATGTCTGTCACAAGTTCTTCAATGCATCAGTAGGAGGTACAGGGCCCCTGACCAAACTGGAATACCAGGAGTTCTGCCAAAAAGCCGACCAGGTTTAGTGCTGCCTGTTTTCTTTGTAGCCTAGGTTATTTGATATTTAATCCTTTTCACCCCCTGATGTAAATTAGGGAGATTTACACAATTTATGTGAAAAATTGGATGGATTTCTATGTCAATTTCAGTGAATGAAAATTTTCTAATACAGTTTTTGGTTTATATTCTCATCAAACAGGAAAGCATAATAACCATAAATTTAACCGATGACAGATAAGGCACTATTATGTACAAAAAAGTGTGTGTGCATTTATGTGTGCTGGATCTTTATTAATATTTATTAAATAATTACTAGATGCAGCTAAATTAATTAATAACTTATTTTAGAACATATTTTACAAGAAAACATTAAAAGTGAATCATTAACAAGCAACGTCACAGCTAGATGTTATAACAAATTTGGTAATGTAGATTTCATTAAAAGCACACGCATACCTGATTAATATATGAATTCACATGGTAACATAGCATCCTTTAAAATACAATAATCTTATTAAATAATAATCAGTTGTACAAACTGATATAAAGACAGTCTGAAACTGGGATATAAAGCCATCTGAAATGGAGTAATCAAACACTCTTGGGCTAAGTAGTTTGGGAAACACAAATAACAGCAGAAAATGAGAGAGCACAACATGAACACTTTGTCTAATATAATGTTGTGGTTTTAAAACAGTAACTAAAAAATCACTTATTTCTTGCTGTGAGATATGGATTAGAACAAAAGCAAAACAGTCTTAAAACTTAAAAAGGAATATAGAAAGTTTATTAACAAACTATAAGAATAAGAACACCAGAATAAACTTCAGAAAACCCTTTTATCCCCTACTACCCACCATTCCCTTGTTCACATGACAACATAGAGACAAAAACTTTGGAACTTTGGTGTTTAAAACAGTCCCAATTCCTGCTAGAGTCTTTTCATCAGTCTTTGTAGAGAAACAGAAGTCTTCTTCTGCTAATCTATGGAGTTTTCCACAAGAAAGCTATTTCTGTTATAGCTTTCTATTTTTCTGATGCCAGCTGCCCAGAAATCTTGTCATCAGTTCAGTCCTCCCATTTCACATCACTCTGAGGTGTGTTATGGGTCAATGAGTCTAGGGATGTTATTTTTAAGGATGAGTTATTCAAAGGCAAAAGTTCTCTTCATCTGTTTCTGTGAGCTTCCCTGGAAACAGTTTTCTCATTGGCTCTCAAGGCCTCAAATCTTCAACTATTACTCTGTCTCACTCTGTTCCTGCACCTCACTGTATCACAATTACTCCACCTTTTCTCAAAATCCAAACTTTGAACACTCCATTCCTCCCTATATACTCTGTCAAGAATTAAAGGAGTTTTTTCAAGACCCTATTGTCCATCTCCATAGCTTTAACAGAAAAATATTTCAGCTTATAAAGCATCTTCTTATTCTCTACCTTTTCTGAAGCTTAATTCTTTCCTTTACTGTCTCTGATAGTTTATAAAGTCTCTTTAAATGTTGATTACTCTCTTTTTCTCTCTCCGGATAAAAAGATTAATCTGGAAGTCTCACCTGGGTAATGAAAGGGTTAAAATCTTGCCCAGGCTTTTGTAGATGGTTCTGTGATCTCTGCCGGAGCAGCAGCTGGAGCTGTCTGCGATAGAAGATTCTTCATGGCTGCTCTGGAGAGTGTGGTTGCTGTCTCAGCCCGCCACGGGTCAAGAGCTTTTTTTCCTTTCTTTACTTGGCAGTCTCTGGTGAATTCAGTCACAGCAAAAACTGCAGCCGAGCCAGGGACCGGCCTGGCCCAGCCAGAGCCCGGGGCAAGCCCCGCAGGCCCCATCTCCCGGCCGGGAGCCGCTGGGCCCAGCCCAGCCCCTGCCCGGGCCACATGGGCTGGGCAGGGAACGGGAGGCCAGAGCTCTGTTACCTTTCACAGCCAGGAAACAAAGAGAGGAAGAGTGCTCTGACCTTACATCTTAAGGAGGTGTTCATAAGTTGATATCACTTTTCAATGGTCAAAACTTCTGTCAATTCTCAGAAATGACTGATAATTGGTCAGGAGAAAATACTCCCATCAGCCACCAGCAGCTTCAACTTCCTTAGCTCCCAAAACCACTTTAAAGGTAAAGCCACCCCATGACAGATAAGTACTAAAAGTTCATGCATAGATGTCATCATTAAGGGCTGAATTAAGTAAGTTATGTGATGGCTTGTTTCTTCATCTTTTTCTAGGCAACAGAGGAAGAGATTCTTCAGGATGTAACTGAAGACAGGAGACAAGGTAGGAGCTCCACATCCCCAGGATGCCACTTGGGAGAACATCTCTCTTTCTACTGACTACCCAGAAAGTCTGTGGAGATTATTGGGTAGCTGAAATACACAGCTTAATTACTTTGCACAGGTCAGATGCTGTGACTTCTCTACTAATAATCAGCTGCCTGCAGAAATTGCTCATGAGCCCACTGTTTACCTAGCTGCACAGGCTACTTTGGAGCTATTTTGTTTGAGACAACCATGCTGACTTTTGCAGACTTGTTTGCTAAAGCAAGCTCTATGTGCTGGCTCTAAAGCTCACTTTTAAAAGCTGCAGTCAATTTTATTGGTTGAGTGACTTTGAAGACCAATTTTTATGAAGGTTTCTTTCAAACTCAGGCTGTTAATTTATTACGTGCTGATCAGTAATATGAAAGAACTCTGTGTTTCAGAAGTTCAGTGGTTCTTAATTATGAACAAGCTTTGAAGCGCCCAGCCATGCATGACAGACTTCCTGATGCCTCCTTGTCTCTATTCCTGCAGCCTGGGCTCTTCCCTCCAACTCTCATATTGCCTAGAAGGCTTTGCCTTTATCTTGAAGACTTTTTTTAATCATTTGAGTACTGAAAAAATCAGAGTACAGAACTCAACAGATTCACGGTATGATTTAATATGACAAATCATATCCTGTGCAATATTGCAAAATCAGGGAAGGTTATCCAATATTTATGTCAGAGCTAGAGGACTCCATGGTGTGTGGGTTGGGCTTACCTTCAGCATAGAAATTAACAATTATCCATTAGAAATATGGATCCATTTTCTGATCCTGAAGCATTTGACTAAAAAGCCTGAGTGCATGTTAGTGATGCCTGATGTATTAGTAACAAACCTGGCCACAGGCTGTGGGGGAATTCTCCCAGAAATACATGTCTGAACAATCCCAGGTTATAAATCACTGAGCAGCAAACTTCTTCCATTGAAACTATCAATTAATAGGGATCGTGCAAGGACAGAACAAATTGGTCTAGGCATCTTGGTTCAATTGATAATCAATTAGATTTTGAATTACACTAAAACACATTCTCACAAAGTGCAACACTTCTCATCTCTTGCAGTGGCTATAGAGGTTGCTTTGATGAAGTGCACTACTTCTGGATACCATAGATGAGCAACCTTCCCCCTTCTTACCCTTTTTTCATTGTCCAGGTATATCAGGAAAATCAAAATTCATACAAATCACTTACAATGAAATGCTGCTTTTCAAAGAAAATAATTTGGTCAATGAAAGTAAATTTCCAAAATGAGATATGATGTCAGGACCCCATCTAAACCAGGTACTCTTAGAGGAGGGTAATGGGGTTAGAAGTTTACCTTTTGTCTACCATCATTACTTTCTTCCTTCTATTTTTCAGCATGTGAGAAAGGTTAGTCCTGCACTAAAGGACTTGGATCCTATATCTGAGCATTTTCATCTCCTAATTGTTTTCTGACTTAAAAAGACTGTAATAAATGTGAGGAATTCAAACGTGAATCTCAAAGAGAGATGAATGCTGTATCACAATTTGGCTCTATACCTATTATAGTAACTTTGAAAATATTCCCTCTGGACAAACTCATGCACTTTTATGAGTTTTTAATTTCTTTTCTTCTCTTCCCTGTACCTCTACCTCTAAACAGTCAAAAAGGAAAAGACTGAGGAATAAATCTTTTCCTCACATATTAAATTTCTTTAAAAAATATTTTCCAAAACAATTGCATGAATTATTCATTATCTCTCTTTCTTTGTTCCTATTAATATCAGCTTCCAGAGCTCTGCTTGTTTGGGATTTTTTTATCCAGTCCTTTTTGTGCTTTTCTCATTTCCTTTGATGGGGTGTTATTTATTTTGCAAATTGAAATGTCTGCAACTAAACTATTAATCCTAGAAAGACTTTGATAAAATTTTTCAGAATAGTGGAAATGCAGAAAACAACTTTCTCCTGTCTGAAGAAGGCTGCAATGCTTAACGATTTTCAACATGTATCAGAGAGCTACAGTAGACCAGCCAGAAAGAATTTGTCAGTATTTGCTCCAAGTATGGGCTAGGCCTAGAAATACTCAATGAAAAGAGAAATCCATGTGCAGCCTTTAAACCAAGGCCATGAGACACAGCATTCCTCCATATGGGTGACAAATCTCTAAGCTACAGGGTCACCATTTCACTTTCTGTCTCTTGGGAGGTGATGTAAGAGTGTCAGCTAAAGAATCATGAATGATATTTCACATAGAGGCGTACAGTCTTCCCTCACTCCCCATTTCAGCTTCCACACCACAGATTCATGATTAGGGCTGCCTCCTATTCTGAATTGTCTCAAAGAGCAGAGAGAGCAAGGCCTGTGCTTCTCAGGATCTGTCTTTCAATCCAAGTTGTCACATAGATGGAGACCTGAGGATGCCGTTCTGTTTTTCTCACCTTTCAAAGAGAAGAGCAGTCCCACTATGACTTTTAAAAGGAAGATTGTAATTACCTTTTTTAAACCAAGGGCTCCAAGGTGCAGTGCATTCAATACCAGATTACAGTGTAATGCTGTTTTTTCTCATTATGGCTAAACAGAGCATGAAATGAGTGAATTCAGACACAGCTCTATGTAATTTCATTTGTTCAAAATACGGTGACATAGGGCATGGGTGTAGGAGAGCAGAGAGACTCTCTCTACCTCTACCTCCACTCTGCATTCCTGTGGCATGCAGAGTAGAAGAGCTGTAATAGAGAGGACCATATCCATCAGAACCAGGAGTCAGTTGTAGCCCAAAAGGGACTGACACTGTCATTATCATCTGACAAATAGTTTTAGCAGGACCTGCTGCTACAGCGAACTTCCAGATGTTGGGGTTAAAAGTTATCCTGCAGAAGAGTATGCAGTTCTCCAAGCCGCTGGGCTCCAAACCCAGCTGTGCACATCCAAAGCCTTGCATTATTAGCACACTAACTAAGTAAAACCTTTGGTCAGTTACCACATTTCCTCAGAAGAGTGGTTTAAAGGGAACACAAGCTCCCACTGTGGTGTCAGGAGAGATGAGAGCATTGCTGGCTTCCTGTTGGTGTCATCTGCTCATAAACAGAGACCTGCCTCCCTGTGCTGGCAGCCAGACACAGACCACTCCAGGGAAGATGATCTGGGATTTCAAAGCCTGCAGCATTTGTAAAATAAACTGAACTACTGTACAAGCTCACTGGACAGTTGTGACCTTAACTTTCCTGCATTTTTCTAAAGTTTCAGTGTATTGAGTTACAGCTGTTGTCCTGCCCATTTTACAAAGTGGTTTTACTGAGTATACCAGTATACCTGTAAAGAGAAATAACTCTGATCTGACCCTGACACTGCCCCAGGCATGAGGCCCAAGAGCCAGGACAGTTTTTGCCTGTCAGGACTCCTGGTTGACACGGGGCTTTGCCAAAGCCTCACAGCTGCTGTCAGACCAGTCCCAGCCCCAGCCAGGGGCAGCCAGCTGGGAGGCACCAGGACAGCCCCAGCCTGGTTACCAGGCACCTCCCTGGGGTTTGGAGAGCAGCAGCATCGCTGGCTCAGGGCTGGCAGCCCCAGGGGCTGAGGGCTCATGCTATTGATAGACAGATGAACCTGTCATGTGCAACTTCGTAAATGCTCACCAGATGCAAGAATTCATTTATTTGTGCTACTTCAACTAAAATAGCCAAATTTTAGTAAAACAGTCCCTCTGAAAACCTGGCTCAAATTTGACAAAGCAATAAAAACATCATCATTTATGTCCTGTTATCTCCTCCCTGTCTTTTGTGTCTTGATCTCAGTCCAGAAGAAAGAAGCAATAAGCATAGTGAGCACATCACCGAAATTCTCTCTTTTATTTCTTGCTGTCAGCAGAGTGTAAGGAAAAACAATTGGGATTTGGAGGGTTGCAAATTTTTAGGCCTGGAATAGGTAAGAGTTTTTCTCAAGATAAAAACCACTTAGAGGCTATCATGTCTGGAGACAGGAATACAGCTATCATCCATCAGCTGTAAGTCAGAACAGAGTGGCTGGAAATTTAGGAAAAGAAATCACAGTCCACATAGTAATAAGGAAAAAATATATCACCATTTTTTTCAGCAATTCCTGTTTGTTGCAGGTGCTTTAGGAATGTTTCAGGTTAAGGCATGTTCAGAAGAAATGTTAAAGGTATATAACAAGTAGAGTCCATCCCTCTGAATACAAAAATGGGATTTTTGTATTTAGGATTAACAGTCAGACAATTGATATTTAGATATTAGAAAGTTGTTTTCAGAATACAGTAGTGTTTGAATTTCCCTTAATTGTCAAGGCATCCTACAGTAAAACACTTTGAGAAGTCATTAATTTGGTGCGTTTTCAATTGTTTATTTTTCAAGGGTGCTCAGTATGCTGCCATCAAAGCAGTGGCTGTGCAGTGTTAAACACAGGCCTTGGGTTGTTGTAAACAGTTTGAATCACAGAATGGTTTGGGTTGGAAGGGTTGTATAAGATCATCTGGTTCCAACCCTCTAGAACCTTCCATGCTCCAGAATGTCACAGGCTTTCTGTAGATACCCTGTTGTACCTATAAATCCCATGTAGTTGTTTGAGATAGTCTCAAGATGTCTGTTTAGGGAACTGAATTGTGCCTTCACCATCTTGAGCATTTGTCATTCCCTGAAACTCTTCTGGCTGTGAGATGAAGAGCAAGTCATTTAAGTCATTTGCGTGGTGATATGAACTCTGGCAATTGCTGACCTCCTCTGAAGAAAAAAAAAAAAAAAAACAGTAGGAAAGGAGGTAGCAGGATGTTAGAACTGTTTTAGATAATTCTTATACAGGCATTAATACTGGAAACAAGATGGGCTCCTGAAAAGCACATCTCACTTCCACATAACTAAACAAAATTTTAAGAGACATTCATGTCTATCCTTAGCTGGTCCCTGCCTGCTTGTTTTGGTACTCCCAGAGAGATCATGCTCAGCAGACACTTGGCATAACCTTGCTCTAGAAAATCTAGTCTTAGCTGATTTCCTACCTAGATGACCTATTCATAATGCTCACTTAGAAAGATGAGTAATGATTTGGTACCAAAGTCTGTGTGTATGGTTCTTCACACATAGGAATATTGAAAGTCAGGGTCTCTGCTTCTGTTTCAGCAGTTGCAGGGCTTTCTCAAAATTTGGTATTTGCACTGTAAGGAGGGTTTGAAAACAGAACCTCCAAATTAGTTATGCAGTAAATATATTTCTTGTACTTCTAAACTAAATTCTAAACCACTAAATTCTTACAGGCCTCCTAGCAGAAACTGAAATGAATAAATGGGCAGAATGTGCTAATCTGCAGAATTAACCATGAGTGGTAATTTATGCATCTCATAAACAGCTACCGTGCTGTTACTTTACAAGCTCTATTTTGAGGTTTCATTATCTCAGAGATAGGCAAATCTGCAATCTTTCGCTCATTCAGCAATCTGCAGTGCTTAGTCGTGCAAAGTTTAGGAGTTTGAATAAGAAGGTGCTACTTAAAACAGGCAATTGTTAGGAAAAGCAGCGTGGTACACAATTAGCCAGAACTGTACTGCAAGTAAGAATCCGCAGCAGTAACTTGCAAGAATAGGACAGGATGCCTCAGAGTAGAAACAGAGTTTAGGCAAGCACAAACCACAGTGAGCTCAGGTTTGTGGTTACTACTGGCATACACATTCTTCAGCCAAACATCTCAAATATTTTTTTATTATGAGACATGTGAGGAACTGTACCATCACTCATATCCTTGAGCACCATAGATGGCACTAGCAGTCTTTTTGGTAGTCTAGAAACAGCCTGGAGAGTGGATGACCTTTCATCAAAAGTTACTAATTGAATTTGGTCTAGCCATGTTCCTGACAGAGCCTGCATGATTAAAATGGTCAGATTTTTTTTAAAAGGCACAAAAGGCTTCTCTTAGACATTGTCCATGAAATCAGAATTATACTTCTTTGTGAGGCTACAGAGAAAGCAAAAGGTCAAGAATGGAGTCACATCATTTGATAAGATATTCCATACACTACATTAAATTATGCTATTCCAAACTCACATGTGGTGACACCTTATTAATTTCAGTTGGGCAGTACTTTGCTGGGTCTTCAGACTCTCACTTCTATTTTCTGCTGAAGCATTGAATAAGAAACTGTCCAGTCAAATTTAAAAAAAAATAGCAGTTCACAGGCTCTGAAACATTCATGTGATTTTCAGTCAAAAGGGACCCAATATATATTTATGCCTGTATGTGTGGCCATGTTATATTCAATATAGCAATGCTCAGATATACACACACATTCATCTCATTAAAAAGCATTTTTTTAAAATTATGTAAAATACAGTTTATCTGGCAGTGTATAAACTAAATGAGAAAAAATATCAACAGCTTGGGTGTGCTGTTCCTGGATTTACAGTTGTTCATTGGCTCACTGATGGTGGGTGCACATCTGCTGTTTCTATTCAGAGTTCGTGGGCTGTGTGGTCTAACCCCCATAGGTGGTGGTCAGAAATAGCAGAAAAGGGTGCTTGACTCACTGAACAAAAATTCTATTTTCTTTTTAAGTCTGGGTAACTGAGTTCTCATCTAAGTGAGAAACTGACAGGTCACTGTGAAATTACTGATAAGACAAACTGGTCTTCAGTGTTTTGATTCAGTTTTCAGTGTCACTTCATAGCTTCACCCTCCCATTTTTCTGATTTTCTGCCTCCTCCACACAGAAAGTTTCTTCGTATTGGACTGTGCAATGGCTTAATAAAAGGGGCTGATGCCTACCCAGGTCTAAACCTTTTAGAAAACTTTTACAAATGTTATATGTTCACATTGCTCTTCAAACCCAACCTCTTCTACACACAGCCCTAGTGTCATCTATCCATCAAAGGGAGAGGGTGACATCAGGAGAGGATTATCACAGACCTTCTTTGGACCTCCATCCCTGACACAGGAGTGCCATGTAGGGACTTTGATGACAGGATGAACTCTGGGATGTAGGGGCAATGGTCCAAGAAGATGCCACAAAAGTAGTACCCAGCTGGGAGCATGCATTTCACCAGTGATGCACTGAGCTGGTATTCCAGACAGTGTGCATGGCTTGTCACTTGCTGCTGATGCCACAAGTCAAAACATGTATTCTATGGCATGTGGGACCCGGAAAATTCTCCCTGTATTGTCTCAAATGAAGGCACATGAAAATCATTGATAATGGGAGTGAAGCAACTGAACAAGTCTCACACACAGACCAAGAGAGCTGGCAGAATTGGGTATAAGAAGAGAGCAAAGTCACCAAAAATTTCCTTACATTAGGTCCACACTTGAAAGATGGAAGCTTATAGCAAGATTTACTGCTCTCTCATGCAAGAGTTTTATAGAAATTTGCCTTAAATGTTCAGTGCATTAGAACTGCTTGTAGTGGTTTGAGTTCCAACACCTAAATTACTTCTAGTCTTGTGTGACATCACAAAAGTCCAGGCAAAGTACAAATAAACTGGGAGTGCAAATAAAGATCTGTTTTGTTGCTGAAAATATCAGTGATCTTGCACTTTCAGAAATTCTTACAATCACTTTGGGCTTGGACTTTTTGGAAAAGTGACAATCCTTCTCCAGGCAGATTTTCTCAATAGGTATTGAAGACTATACTGTTCAATATGTGAGCCAGGCTCTACCTCTACTTTAATTTTTCAACGTATATTTACAAAATTCTTATTAGGATGCTTAAAAATATTAAAATGAAAATTATACAACCCCAGACAGCAGGTTCTGATCTGCTGTGATGGAAAGCAAATTGCTTTTTCTCTTTTCTATCAGGTCACCCTGAAACACCATTTTTTTGTTAATCAGTGCATGGTTTCATTACCAAGTACCATACGTCTAGGGCACAGCAGTTTGGTAAAAGCATATATCATTTCTGAACAACAAAATAGTCTTCCACCAAGCAAAACCAATTCCATTATTTTGGAGTGGTTTTCTCCTGGATTTTGGTTTAAGTTAAATGTGTTGGAAGCATTCCATTTCTGCTCTTAATCCATTTGAAGTGTATCTCCTAGACAACTTGTCAGCCTCTCATATGGGCTTCACTGGTGAGAGCCTTGTGTTTAGTAAAACAACTGTAACAACTAACTGTTTTGTGGTCAAGGCAGTTATATTTGTCAGGTTCTCTTTCTGTATTTGAATCTTTCACTTCTGCATTGAGACATTTACTAAAATCATAAGGATTGTCATGCTGTAAGAGTCCTCATCTTTTGAGGTTGTGTATTCCCTTTGTTTCTGTAACTATTTTTGAAATGCTACATAATAAAAACATGTGCAATATCACTGTGCAGCCACCTAAAAATACTCAGACATAGGTAGAAGGGTAGGTTTGACATTATAAGAATTTATATTAGACAGCCATAAGTCTGTTTCAAACGAAACTACATCCTGATTCAAATGCTGCTTATTTGTTACAGTCTTGCTGTGAATGCTGTGAGAATGTTCTGAAATGGGGTAAGTATAATATCAAACCTGGATAAAAGTTTCCATTCAAAACATCTTTTCTGACCTTTAATAAGTGATGGATTGAAGAAGGGTGCACAAGTCATCTCTCACACCAGTTTTCCTTCTGCATCTTGCACAGTCTGGGGATTCTGTTCTGTTTCAAACTTCATGTTTGAGCACTGCCTCCAACCCTTGGACACTTCAGCTCTAAGGCTCTACCAGATCAAAATTCACCTGTCCTCCACTGGCCTTGCAGTTCCATAAAGCAAAGACATATAAGAATATGAAGACCCCTTTCTCTACAAAACCCAGGACTGTGACTGTTCAGAGCAGTTTGGACTTTCATTTGAAATTTTTATATTAAATTGACATTTAATCTTTTTTCCTCTCTTTTCTGGTTGAAAATAATTTTTGTCATTCCAAAAACTAGAATGACTGCTGAAAGTTATTTAATAATTTAAGGAATTATTGTAATTAATGTTAAAATTTCCTTTAAAAAAATTGAACAACATTCTCAAATGAAAACAATATTGATTTCAACCAGCAATATCTCTTGATTGAAATATTTTGGTAACTGATGAAGCTAATCAGAATGCTTAATCAGACATATTTGTGGAAACCTATGACTTAAAAGACATCTGTGCTTTATGTAACTTCTGTTGTGCAAAACCCAGCCTTTCCATCATGGCCACAGTCTACACAGTCTCCTAGAGTCCAGGTATTTTGGACTGAAGTCTTCAAGGGCTGGATACAGTGGAGTAGTTTAAATCAGCAGGACCCTTCACACCAAAATGGTTTGCACAGAATATTCAGAATATTGTTTTACTGAGCCCTTCAAGATGAGACCACTGTTTTAAAATCTTCAAAGCTGATTTTATTCAAGGTTTATGCAGCTGAAAAAGAGACTGCTCAGAAGCCCTTAACTGCAAATCTAATTGTTACTCCATCTTATGTGGCAGTTAAACTAAATGGAAACACACTGGAACATCATAAAGTAATCAATTAAACCATGCTTTCACTGTAGAACAGCAACAAAAATCTGTAAGAAATTCAATATTTGCCAATAGCTAATATTCTCTTTTTCCTAGAGAAAGCATCAAATTCTATCAGCAAAGTAAAAAAACAGTAAGTGGTTTTCTTTTAGGGCTCACAGCCTGTTAAGGAAGCTTATTGCAAATTAAATATTACAGAGGGAACTCATCTAAGAAACTGAAAAGATAGAGCAGGTTGCCTATAGAAGTCATACATTAAAATTGTAGAGAGCTCAGGAGGAGCTCTGTAGTTTTCAGAAGAGCTTCCAGTCTTACTTCCACCATTTACTACAGTGTGGAAGGAGTGAAGCCCCATCTCCCTGATCAATGGTAATTCAGGCACCTGGAAATTATATCAAATGAGTCACCTTAAAACCATGACTGCTGAAATTCTCTTGAATATAAATTCTTACCAGTAGAACTTAGTGCCTTGGTAGACAAAGTATCCAGGAAAAAAAATACTTAGAGACTCCCTAAGAAGTCCAAATGTATATATCTAAGTGTCCAAAATGTGTATGATTTGACTGTAATGACTCAGCCAAGCATCCATACCTGGGAAAGCTCATCTAAATTGCATTGTGGACTGTGCTCTAATTTATCATAATGATATCGCCACTGTAGGGCCATTTTTGCATCTTCCTTTCATGTGTTTTGAAGCTCAAGGCTATTCCTGAGGGAATGGAGTTGTACGAGTAGTTGATAAAAGAATGAGAATGTCCTGTTTTGGGGTAGACATGAACTCTTTCCAGATGCATTGCAGGGGCCTTTTGTGACTGTGTGTCCCAGATGTCCATCAGCATCAAATTCACAGCACTAGACAGAATTCCACAGGGCTTTCTTTACACAATCTTTCGGAGTTAGCAGCTGTTAACATTGTCTTTAACTATGTACTTACAAAACAGGTCCTTGCTCTTCTGTGCTTTCAATCTGTTGCAGTCTTAATTGCATTTATAGAACTGGTCCATCCTTGTATCTCAATGTTTACAGCGTCAGTCAGGATATTTTTTCAATTTTAATTTTAATCTTAGGTCACTGGCATTATGGTGCTGAGGCTCATGGTCAATGCAACTGTACAGCAATCTGAGGAAACCTTGAAACCATGTGCAGTTTCTATAGTAATACTCAAGGTTAATAAACTACAGCCCACAACCGTTAAATCCATTAAATGCTTGAACATGAAAGCTCAGAGAGCTGAACTTGAAGCTCACTCTGCAGTAGGAACAAAACTTCCTTGGTCTCAAAAATCTGAAATACAGGGCTCTCATCTCTCCCACCTGCACTGAAAAACTGTACTAATGTATTCTCAGATACTGAGATCCTTTGGGCAGTGTTCTCAGCTGTGTCACAACTCTGAAAAAATGACTGACTAGTTAGTGCCCTAGAAACCCCTATGGACATGGTATTAAAGGGCAGTGACAAAAGCACAAGCATCAGTCCTACTCTTGTCACGCTTGTTTTCTAAAAAGTGTAGAA
Source organism: Poecile atricapillus (assembly GCF_030490865.1). NCBI lineage: Eukaryota > Metazoa > Chordata > Aves > Passeriformes > Paridae > Poecile > Poecile atricapillus. Next base: position 14,291,933 of record NC_081251.1, read on the forward strand.
CCAAAATGGACCATCACTGCTGCTGAGAGTTTTAGTTCAGTTGTGCCTGTGGTTCACCTGCAGAACTTCCATCTGGTTTCCTCTTATAACTTCTCTGCTTGATGGGAATCATAGCTTCCAGCTAACTTTCAGAGCCTGCATGTCACATTTCAGCAAATCATCTCATGCCAGGGATAAGGACAGAACATATTGCGTGTTAACACTGTAAACTGTAAGCAAGTTATCGGTATGCAAGGTGCAAATTATTGCCTAAAGGAGATTTTAGTTTTATGTTACAAATCCTCCAGGTCAAAAATAGTTCACAGATAGGGGAAAAAAATGTGAAAGTGATATATCTTCATTTAGTTAGCCTTGTTTTCATCCTTCTGGACTTTTAAATTTTTATTTCTTTTTTTTCATTTTATTTTGTTTCGAGGGCTCTGAACTGTAAATCTCTTCCAGTGATTTATTATTGATTTAATGTGCCTTTAAATTTTACCCTTCAAATAATCCTTTTGAATGTCATAGGATGTTGTCCCTTTAAACCAAGATTGTGAACCAATAAGCAGGGATTACTGTACTTGACCTAGTTAGGACTGAGCTTTCTGTTACCCAAGACAGAAAATAAAGTTGGATCCTTGCATACTCTCACACTCACACAAGACTGGCACTCTCTTCCCTCGCTATAGATCAGTCAGTGATCAGTCTTTGTATCGAAGATCCCATTTATTTGCATAAGGCAAAACTGAGAAGAAACTGCCAGAGATGTTCCTTTGCTTTTTGAGGCAACATCCACTTTTTATGTTATGTTGTACAGCACCCAGTAGTAGAGATCCTTCTTTACAGCTCCAACTGTTCGGCCACGTTGCATTATAACATTCTCAGGAGTGATGAGCTTGAGATGGCTTTTTAGTTTGTTTAATATGCATTCTGGTCTTGTCCAAAGAACTTAGCTGAGAGTGAGCTTTGTTCTCCTTGGTATTAGAGGCTCATAAATATTCATGTATATAAATATAAAGTACCTACCCCTGTAAGGCAATCATTTAAATGGCATGGTTGATATAGAAGAGGTAAAAGAACCTATATCAGTAATTTCAAGAAACCTCATACCTCATGCCCATGCCTGATTTTGTATGCAGGAATACACTATGTCTTCAAAAATTACACTTGGGTAGAAATGTTTAAAACAAAATAAATCATGGTCTGGACATCCTCTGTGTGCAGATCAAGAGCACTCAGCTGGGTGGATGCACATTTCAAAATGTGTGTTTAGTGTTTGTAGAAAGCATGGGCACAGCAGAGCACCTTTACAATGTCATGGCTCACCTTCTGTTATTACACATGAATAAACTCATACTTTCTATTGAGCACTGTTTATTACATGTTCATACAGCACCATTGGAGGCACCTTCGCTCACCATGTCAGTAAAGAAGTGTAAGAGCAGAAATAGACATTCCCCTGTGTCCTGTATTTAACCTCCAGCTCGCAGAGGCTATAACAGATCTGCTAGATAACCTGGAACCTGTTTGGGGCTTGATGAAAACATCCATTGACATTACTATTTCTATATGAGTCTGTAAGCCAAGAATTGACATCCACCATCAAGTTTCTGGAACTGATTATGGTGATCCCAAAATGAGCTTGACACTATGTTGTCAGAGCTGTTCCAAGTCTCTTGGTGTAAATGTGAATTTGCCCTCCAGTTTGTTAACTGTCTTGCAGTGATTTTAGTAATGGTCAATGTGGTGGCTAATTCACCATTGCATTCTTATTTTTGCTTCAGGACATCTTTAGCTCTAAGCCTTGACTCTGAAGAACCTCCTTAGCTTTTTGAATGTTAAGAAGCCAGATCAAATATCTATGTCAGCATGCCGGAATTAAATATTCTCTCTTTGCTCTGCACAGCTCCAGGGGCCCTGTTCTCACAGTATCCTGTGCATTGAGTCCCCATAAATGTTATAAAATTCTATCACTACTATTTTAAGCAGATGATGATGAATCATCTCCTGCCTTCCAATACCAGTTTCCTTCAATATCAGCACTATCCAGCCCTCAAGTGATACTTACAGATCTTACACTTCTGTTTTCTAGTGAAAAAGAACATTTCTAGTAGTAAATCAAGATACAGTCTTGAATACAACTAGTTTTACTCTTACTATTTCTGGCACAGAAAATGGCAAAACTCAAGTGGATTGATGTCTCTTTATAGATCTCAAAGCAGCTCCACTGCGAAGTCTACAACCAGCCCTGCAAACAAGGCAACAGTCTCCAGGTGACATGTTAAATAGTTCTTTACAGCTTGGGAATAACAGGAAGACATTGTGCAAAAATAAACTTTGGGAAGATTATTTTCACCTGATGAAGAAAGAATTTTAAAACTTCCTATGTTGCAAGCAGTCATTCAGACTAGATGATATTCATAGGTCCCTTGAAAGTGAACTATCCTATTCTGCTCAAGTCCTTAATGTCTCTGTTTTCCTTCCTTGTTAGTCCACCTGAGTCTGAGCCCCACAAAATGAGAAGTGACTCATAACCCTTCATCACTCAGTAAGTGAGCCACCTCTCACTCTGGACCTGGTGAGTTTGGCTGTATCTATATTAGCAAATCAAACTTGGTTGAGGCTCGAACTGAGCTCTCACTGTGCTGCTGCTTGCCTGCTGCACTCCCAGTGCAATTTCCTCCGAACTGCACACAGCACTGACAGAGGTCAGGGTTCAGCACAAGCCAGGGGCTATCCTCAGTGTGAATGATCCTGATTTTGTTTAGAAAGATGGCTTAAACTAATTAAAGTCTTTCCAGTCTTCCACCACATATGGTAATCCTTAAGCCACTATGGATTTGTAGACAGAACCTAACAGGCTCATGATTCAAACTGTCCTGCTCTAGCCTAGACTGAAGAAGTCCCCTGCTTACCATTAACTCTCTTCATCCCCCAACATCTATGTCTTCTTTAAGCTCCCATCCCAAAATGTACATTGTTTAGGATAAATTATTTGTTTAAATTAAGCAGAAAATAATCAGAATACTACTTTGCTTTTCTGGTGCTGTAGCTCTGACTCTGAAATGCAGTTGATTTTCCAGAAGAATGTATCACTAGCCTTGGAATAAAATGAGTTTATCTTAGATGGAAAAGATCATATTGTGAAATCAAGATGAATCCCCTACTGTTTTTTGTCTAAGCAAACAAAGATTTTGAGAGAAAATATTCACATGAGTGGGGAACAGTAGCTAAAAATAAAGGAACTGTATTTGTATGTTTTTGACATTCATAACTCTAGCAGAAAAGCATGGACACAAGGACCCTGGGCTGACTCCCAGATCTGTGGCCATGTGTGACAATTCTTTCCTTCACCTTCATATCACACACAAATTAAGTGTTCTTGAAATTAGAGAATTTGACTTCCTGCATTGCATATTTAAGTCCAAGTATCAAATAAGATAAACACATCTTAATGTAAGGTTTATTAACACAATGATCAACAGAATAGCATTGGGACTTCATCTAGAGGTGGATTTGTTCCACCTACTCATCCCTGCTGTCTCTTTGGCTGCTTCAATACTCAGTGGAAAGAGACAGGTGAAGGTAAATGGTAGTTAATTCCATCCTTCTTAGACCCTGATTTGGAGAAGACAAAAACCATTCAGAAAATGGTTATCTGTCTTCCCTTCTGGGGGAAAAATTAAATATCTAGAAGAAATCTTGCAAATTTTCCAAAGATAGTTATTATTTGTTACCTACAGGGACAGTCTGCATAAAATAGCACTTTAACTATTTATAGCAAATATTCTATATGCCTGCTCACATTCAAGGATAAATGCTACCTTTCTTTTGCAAATGAGTTTTATCCAATATAGGTACAGTCCACTAATATTGCAGCATTTGCATTCTGGAATAAGCATATCCAATCAACTGTCCTCCCCATCATCAACAACTGGTGCCCGGTTTCCTTCCCTTTGACTCAGACAATGAAATTCAATTTTATAGCAGAATATCAGTCTTCTTTTCAGGGAAAACACTAGATCTTGAAAGACCATCTAAAATTTTTCGTGTGTTGAGCTGGGTCTTGACTCATTTTTCCCTGACACACACAGGGAACAAGGCTTAATCTCTTCAACATTTCACTTCTGAGACTACAAGAGTTATTCTTGGTTCTGTGTGTTCCACATCCCCCTTTGTGAACATTCATTTGCAAAACACTTAGGAAAATTCATTAACAAAGATATTAAGTTTGTTCATTGCTTCTTACAATGAACAGGATAAAGAAAATTTTAATAGCTTGTTTTCTGCTAAAAATAAATTGTTTTCCTGCAACAATCAGAATTCTACAGGGAGTCTGGTTCCAGTAAATGTATTGGTTAGAGAAAAGACTTGAAAATCAAAACTGTCTAGGTTATTGGGAATTCTCATGTCTCTTCATGATGCTCAACATGGTTTGTCCTCAGTTTACACTTTGCTAAACTGAAGACTTCAACAAAACTTTATTTCATAAGATATGAAATTTTTTCACTTTGTTGTTACTTTTATAAATCACTCTGAATTTCTTAAATTAGAGAACTACATTAAGTACATAATATTTTTCCTGGAAGACCACAGGACTTCAAAACATATCTGCTAAAATAAGCCAAGTCAGAGCACAAGCAGGTCTGTAAATGGAGCCTCTGAATATTTAATATTGCCAGTGTTGAAGCAGACCAAGGAAGAGCTAGCCTGGTTTCAGATCCTAAGGATTCAGTCTTTGGGCCAATAGAAGTATCATTAAATTAAAGACACAAAACTCCCAGTTTGAATATGTATGTGGCCAACATGTGAAGGGTCAGTTTCGGTGCAGTGGGAAGTACTTTACTCCTGCAGGTCACCACCTGCACATGGAGTGTTCTGAGATATAAACATTCCCACAGATCATGGGAACAACTTGTTTATGAGAAGAAACAGTGCACCCATTTTTCTCAGTCCAGAAAAACGGAAGTTCAGAGGTTGATATAAGTGTTCCACAGCAGGAATAAACTGTGAACTCCCTTTTACAAAGTTTTTAAGTGGTTTAAAGGAAGGATAGCTCAAAGAGCCAGTCATGAACTGAGAAGAATTTCTGCTGTAGGACAACACTTTACATATGACCCAGTCCTGTGGTCTAAAAGTGTTCACCAGTGGAGTCAGTACAGTGGTCTAAATAAAAAGATCTTGTGAGATTAGGTAATTTCACACCACAAAAAATTACCACTGTTACTGGAACAAACTGAACCCCTTTGTTTGCAGTGCTAAAGATAAAAAATGATAGAGCAAACATTGTCAGCTCCCTTCCTGATCTGGTCCATAAGCATTGGGACCAGCAAACCAATGTCCTCAATGGCCTTCTCAGCAGAGGCATGGGCCACTGAATATTCCCACTCTATAAACACTCCTGCAAATGTGTTCTGCAGTACATTTTCACAGCACAGAAGTAGGACATGTTTGCTGTACTCAGGATAGAGATTACAGAAATCAGACAGAAATCAGGAATGAGGTGAATTGATGGAGAAGTAAAATTGTTTCAAACCCTTCCCCATTCCTGCCGTAGTATTTCTTCCAAGATGTGATTGACTACATATTCCTTTGAGCAGAACTTGCATGCCTATCTTTAACAGCACCATCTGGTGATTTCCAGCACTGTAGCAGATTTTGCTTGAATGAACTGGGCATGTAAAAAATTATGACTATAGCACCTGAAGGTTGTGTGAAGGTTTCATCTTTTGAGTAGGAACCAATTACATAGCTTTCCAGTGCATAACAGTAATGTGTCCCTAACCAGGAGCAAGTGCCATATTTTTTGCAAACACTATAGCCTGTTCTGTAAAAATCTGCCTCTGGATGATATTGAGGAAACACAAATTCAGTGCATGTAGCTGCTGCTGTTTTGAAAGGCTTCTGTTACATTTTGAGACACAAGTGGTAAGTATCTGTTTCTACATTTGAAATCTTGTGTAATATGCATAGTTTCTTTATGAGATGTGATATCCTGTTTGGGTAATTTTTTTTGATTTTTTATTTTTTTTTAATCTCATGCCAGAAAGAATCCATTTCAAGCTTATGGTACTAGACCAAAATAAAAGAAATTATAGTGCCTTACAAACTTGGATGAAATGTCAATTTTCAAAGGCACTCATTTAGATACAGCTAAGAAATGTCAATATTAAATTGGAATAATGATAAAGAATAACGTGTGGAGGAAAGAGTCTACATAGGAAGCACAGAAATATTTCAGTGATTGGAATCAATATTTACTTTACTTGGATTAGCACTGTATGATATATTTACTAAGCAAATAAAAATAAGTCTGAGGAAGCCAGGAAAAGTTTTTTGGAAAGTTATTGCAATCAGAATGGCCAACCAGTTATTTTATTGACAACTTCTTGTGCTACATCTCTGAACTTCATGGCTTAGAGCCCACAGATCTCCCCAGGACTCTGATCCCACAGCCAGGGGGAAGGTTGTGCTGGAGGGGGTTCCATACAACAGGTGTTGCCATTGTTTTTGCTTCTCTCTGGAATGCCCTGGCCTCTGATCTGAGACATTCTGCTTTTTCTCCCTTGTTCTTAAGCCCAGCCTTAAAGAAATATTCTCTCTGTATAAATATCTGGGTCTGCAACATTTTTAGATGACATCTTTTCAGTATTTAAGACTCAGCTTGTATCAGGCCTTAGCTTGTTTTAGTGGAAAGGTCTCCTGCAAATAAAATGTACTTTTGAGTAGCACACAGAGCTGATACAACTGCCCTGAATTTGATGTTACCTGTGGATATCAGATGTACTCAGAAACTCCAGCCCATGGCACTTCCAAGCATTCATATCCAACATAACATGTGGAATATATAAAAGACTCTGATTCAAAGAGTTGAATCAACTCAAATTCAAATTTCACTTGCAATTTTTTGAATCCAGAGCTTGAGACCATCTCTTCAGATGCATCACTGCTAAGAACACTGATTGAAAAATAACATTGGACTTGCAAAAGTCTAGCTTTACATTTTATATTCACTTCTAGTTCCAATTTAAAATGTGATTCAAGATCTGTCTTGAAAAATAATCTGCAAATGTAGGAAAGCCTGCATGCACAGTCTATAATTACAGCAATAAAGTAGAAGGAACTGCTTATTTTGTTGGTTTCTTTTTACAGAACCATTTCCACATCCTGTTTTGTGTGGTGGTTTTTCCAAAACGAAAAAAAAAAGATTGTACACATGGTGAGAAGCAGAAAATCCCCCATGGGGGTACGTTGATCTTTCCATGATGAGGATGGGAAGTGAAAATGAATTCAAGTTCTTTGAAATACTAGGCTGAATGTAAACCACACCAACAACTTAAGTCTCAATGACTGCCACACAAGTCCAATAGGAAAAGGGGAAAAAATGCCTGAGCCAAACCAAGAGTAAATGAAGAGCAAAATGCTATTAGAATCAATGCCCCCAGTAGATTGAATGCCTCTATGCAAAAGATGTTTAACATAAAAGATATTTAACATGCCACCGATGCAAATCTGGGGAGTGAAGTGTGGCAAAGGACAGCAGTTCTGGGAGGATGAGGGCCAGCTGTGGTGACACCGTACCACTGGCTCTTCCCTTCTGCACTCCAGGGAATGGCCTGGTAGAGCTGGGCTGCCCTAGGCTGGCACATCTGGACACAACTGCTTACAGCAGCAGTTACACCACGGCAAGGTCTGGATGCTGAGATCCAGGTCGCCAGCTGCTGCCAATTAGAAGTTCACAAAAAGGCACCAGGCCTTGCATTGGATGTCTTCCCGAGGAAAGGATTTAAAGTCACTGGTAGCTGGCTCACCTCAGCTGATGCTGAACTGTCTAAAACTGTGGATGTTACAAATCACCCCAACACTACACAAAATAAAGTCAAAAAGTGATCACCAGTTGATGTGGCCAGTGGCAGGGTATGGCTACATAAAAAGACATGGTTGCACAACATGGCTAACATATTCACCAGTTTCAGTGGGAGCCATGCACACAGAGAGGCCTCTTCAAGGCAAGGTACCAACAACAACCTGCACAAGAATCAAAGGCAGTAATTCTGTTTGTTTTTCTTTATGAAAACCCAGCCATCTCTATCACACTCTCTTTATTTCCTAAATTATGTAAACATATAAGAGTACAACAAGAAGAAGAATTAACTGCTAAAGAAAAAAAACACATTTTGATTTCTTTTGTAGTGTTTTATCATGTTACTTCATCTACTTGCTCTAACTCAAATTCACTGTGGTAGCTAAAATTTCAGTTTAAAAATAAATATATTTCACATGGGGAAAAAATATAAAGAAACTATACCAAGAACAGTCAAGCCACAACAGAAAACATACCGTTTATAAAAAAATGAAAAATGCTTGTCCATTCCAGAAAAACCCCAAAGTTGTTTATGATCAAGTCAAACAATGCAATTTGAACTAAAGGTTTTTAAAACAATATAGTGCAGTTGGGATGCTGTTAACTTCAGCAGGATTTTACAAGCAGGTATAAAAATTAATCAGCGTAGACAGGGGAAAGTAATCAGGAATGCTCAAATTATTATGCAATTCACATAATAAATTAAATACAAATAAAAAGATTAAGAAAATGGATGGAAGTTGGTTTTTTTTTTTAAATACCAGGAAGACATTGTCTGCTGAAATAGTTTTACTTTGTGATGTTAAACTAATAATTATTATGCATATAAGCACATCATTCCTAAAATGTTTCAGCTGCATCTGAGTACTATATTTCTTTGAGAAATAGCACCTTCACCGTAAATAAAGATGGGTTAACTCAACACATTTTATATTTGGATTGAATAAGCATTAACAGTTGCAACTGCAAAACAGTTTTCTCACAAGGCTGTTGTGACTTAACAGCCAACATTCGAGCCAGCGTCCCCATGACCTCATAGCCAAAGGCTAATGGAGGTAGCTGGGAATGTGGCTTTCCCTGCTTTTGTATTCACAAATCACCTGCATCCCCCTTGCCCAGAGGGTGAGAAAAGAGGGGTGTTCCCAATATTACTGGTTGAGGTTGCTTTGCATTATATCCTTGCTAAATTTTCCTCAGTATGGAAACAAGTTCCTAGATTATCCACCTGCTTGACAAGAGTCCTCATCATTTTGTTAGAGATATTCTTGTCTTTCCTCAGATCCAGGATATGACACAGTCAAGCAGAAGATGCTCTTGTGTGATCATCATGCCACTCACTTGAATTCAGTTCCTTACCCAAAAACAGACAGATAATTTACAAGCAAATTTACTTCTCAGATACTGTATACAGCCAGCAGCCAGGATTTACACTGAGGAACAATTCCCTCCATGCTGCTTCAGAAGGTCTTTATTCCTGTTGAACAAAAGAGCAGCTACCAGCAAAATTCAGCTCAGCCCTTCCTTTCATACTTACAACTTGGTGTTACCTACAAACCACTGGATCTCTTCTACCACAGCTTCCCAAGAACTAAATATACAGGAACAGGGGAAAGCATCAGCAGGTTCTAGCAGCTTTACAAGTGTTTCTGTTATTTCTTCTGCATTTCTTAAAAGCCATCAAAACCCTTATTTTCCTATTGAATAGTACTTTGTGGCAAGGCAAATGCGACTTTTTGAGGAGTCTTAGGTGAAAATCCAAAGCAGATTTACTTTTGGAACCTCCAGCCCAAATTGCCAGCCCTCACCTCCACTTTGACCAGAGAAACAAGTAACAAAAATCAGTCAGACCTAAAGCCATAACTGTCATATTTTAATTTGGCAGAGCAATAGCTTAAGTGCTGTTTGGTTGAGTCCTGCATATACGGTTGCACAGCATTCTCATTCTAACTTTGCTTGAGCAATTATTGTGACTTTCAATATTAATCCTAATTATAGGACTAAAAAGCTTTCATAAATAATTTTAAACACTGTTCAAATTACTAATAAATATAACGAAGAGCAAGTATAAAGCAGGATGTACCCAGTTAAATTACTCCTCAGTGACCAAAATCCATGGCATGTTTAATGATTATACTTCTGTCCATCTATAAATAATTATAATTATTTGCATTTATTACTATCAAACCCAGTAATTTGTCTAATTACTACAAACTGTAGTTAACATATTTTCAGTTTTCAGGAATAAGTCATTTCTTAATTTCTAATTACCACCATGTCCTTTATTTCTCTTATTCCTGATGTCATTTAGCTTTGATAAAGTGTCAGAAATAAGTCTTCCAATGTTTCACAGCAATACATTCTCCTTCATTTGAACAATAGATTTTCATCAGTACATGAGTATGTCACTATATATTACCTGGAAAGCTGCTACAGCCTGTAACTTTCAGTGGGGATCAGACCATTCAATGGCACTCTCATAACCTGATAGCCCTCTTTGTCTTCTACATAGTGAGAGCTGTCCCACTGAAAGTCACTCTGAGGGTTGCAGCAGTTTTTAAATCACAGAATGTGATCCTTACTGTAACAGCTTCCCATTAGTGCAATTCTATTGACTTAATTGGAATTACCCTTAATTTACAGAATTATTATGATAAGGTTTTTACTTTTAGAGATCATTGAAAAATTTAAGATGAATTGTCTCAGCTGAAATGCATTTGAACTGGTCAGAAATCCTCCAGCAGAATACTTTTATGCCAAGGAATATTCTTTCACAGAAGTAAAAATGTTCCTTGGAGACCTTTCAAAACAGTGTGGAGCAAGGTTCTCTCAGGATCAAGCCTGCTAGATGAGCTTGCAAACTATGCAGCTTCTGGCCACCTCACCTGCTCCCTCAACAATGCACATGAGGGACTGGTAGACAAGTGAGATTGTGGGAATCCTGGATTTCACCTCGTCAGGTCTCAAGAGCTGCACAGATGGCCTTTCAGGAAATTTTTTAGGCTCCTACAGCTTAGACATTCCCAGTTAACAATGGGACGAGTCTAACTTTCAAAGTCAAAGTCATTGCTCCTCAGCACCTGAACCCCCAGGATACCACCATTTATGGCTCCACTTTATTGCACAAGTCACTATGGCTGGTGATTCTGGGCCAGCCAATTAGAAGGATCACCCTTGTAAAAAACTAGGTTTACTTTAGTAGAAAATTCATCATTTCTGTCATTAGTTCCTTCACAAAACAGGATTGCTTTTTCTCACATAGTTCTCATTGGGACTGCCATTGTGCATCAGGCTGTTATGACCAGTGAATTGCAAGATTTCTACTTTCCTTTTGTGCTGATCATTTTCACGCATCCCAATTCACAGTCTGAACAGCTCATAAGTATTTCACATTTTGTGTGAATATACAGTTCAGGTCATGTATCCACAGGGAAGTTCAGACTATAAGGATGCTCTTCAGAGCCTGGAGCCTTTTGATGTTGTTTGTCACCTCTCAAAGAGCCTGCAAAGAAATTTTCCTTGCCAACTTGATTGTGATTTATACCTAGTATGAGCTACAGCAACAGAAGAGGGAGAAATTCAAGGTATTTTCACAGACTGCAAATACCAGTCCCATAAAAATATTGGAAATTTCTCAAATTTCAGTTCCATTCACTATACAGATAAAGTCCAAGGATTAACACCATTTATTTATTATTTTCCCTTGAAAATGTTCTGAGCTGGAAAAACTCTTGTTTTGCTGCTCACAATTTATCTTTTCAGGGATATGAAAGAGCCCTTGAAAGGGGATGTAAATGTCCTTTTATTGGTCAGAATAAAAATGTTTATTTTAAAAAAGAGAGGAGCTGTTGTGGCTGACGTTAGAAAGAAGCATGCACATCCATGCTAGAGTAGAGGGATCATACATGAATCATCCATTTTTACCCAAGAACAATCCTGGCTACCAAAGTCACTGTTGGCTCATGCTACCAATTGCACAAGTGCTGGCCTTGAAACACAGGACTGCCCAAGGGTTATTTTAATTGGTACAGCCAGCCTTTCTAAAAATTTGTGTTTGCAGACTTGCAAGCTTGATATGTTCCAGCAGTGGGTCCCCTTACAGTCTTTCTCCATGGATTGTCTTCTTGCAAGACATTCAATGCTCAGCCAGTTTACCCGGCTATCCTCTGAGAAACCTGGGCTGGGTGCCACAGACTCCCTCAGTGTTCTTGGCAAGCCATGTAGGGTCAGAATCTTATTCACGCTTAATTTGAAAGTATTCCCTTGGTTTTAGTGGGATGACCCAAGGGGTGAATTACTGCACAGGGACAGTGGAGTCATGAAATTTTAGACATTTGGATATTTTTGTAAGAGCCAGCTCAAGAACCCTATCCTTGCATCTGGGTACATGAATGAATAGTTCTTTTGTTCTGAAGCAAATTTGAGAAAGATGACTTCTGAAGAAAAGCTGTTGCAAGAGACATCCACAAAGTGAATTTTCTTGCATTAGGCAATCCAAGGATCTCCTTGCACACTTTGGAACTGGTACACATTTATATGCCTCTAATTTTACCAAAGGATTTGGATTTTCAAATGCTTTAAGTAGCACCAAGTTCTTCCTTACAAAGTAATTTTATCTTTGCAAGGATATTTTTTTCTGAAAAACCTCTTCTCTTTATAATCATAGACATGATGTCTGTCCTTGACACCCCAAATGGCGCAGTGGGCAGCCTCCCAAGGCACGGTCATACACAGGTTTGGTGTTCCTCCCTGCTGAACAACCTGCATCTTATTTTTAAAAGCTGATGCTTAAAAGAAGGACACTGAACTCTGCTGTTTAAAAGAGAAAAAGGACACCCACTCCAAGTGCTTTGTTTCTTGGTGTGGCTAAAAGAGGAGCTAGAGATGTGAGGAAAATATTTATAGTTCCTTCTTCCTATTTCCCCATTTTCTTTTCACTTTCCTAGTGGTCTGATTAACATAACAATTTTATGAATAGCTTCCTTTTCTGAAGTCTGGGACCTCTAGACAAATGAACACCTGAGTAAATGTATTTCTTTTTCTTGGTGGTAGCTTAGAAACATGATATTTGATAAAAAGGTCAGACATGTTTGCACAAAGGTTGCAGATAATGAAGATGATAATAGAAACCTGGGGGCAAATGTGCTTTTCATCATTTTTCAGAGAGCAGTGCTCTTTCTGTATAACCAGCTTTGGGGTTTAGTCTTTTGCAAACTTTTATTTGAATCCCAATTTGGACAATTAACTTTGGGGTCTCTAAATGAGTAATTTGAGCCTTGACCTATACCATAAAACTCTAAGGCTCTGCCAGCACCTCTTTGTGCATTAGTTTATTACTTCCCACTCTCCAGCCCTGAACTCCTTTGACCATTCCTGTGTTGGAAAATTGCTCATCTTAAGACGTTTTATAAGATTTGCTCTCATAAGTTGAAAACTAGAAAGAGTTTCTCACTTTGGTCGATGAATGTTCCCAAAAGGTGGTCCTGAGTCTGTCTGCTTGATGCAAGATTGGGAATATCTAATACAAAGCAAGATTCAGCAACAAGATCAAAAGCCTTGCACAGAAGAAAATTGTTATACTGTCTGTGTGCCCTGTGCAAATAAAAAGGACATGTATTTTATGAAACATGTTCATTATTTGGTTGGGTTGGGTTTTGTTTTTTTTAATTCAGAAAAGTAATGGAAAACCAATGTAAAAGTTAGTTATGCCATTCACAGTCATTGATAGTGGTTTTATACTTGCCCAGACTTTCAACCTGTGCCACTGAAAAGTGGATTTTGGCAACTAAGTGGCTGTTTCAGAAACATTATTTGGAGACAGATCTTTGGTTACTGACATCCCTTATTCCCAAGCAATAAATGTCCGTGTAAAGTGCCTTTAAGACATAAAGAATACATAAATTACAGAAGACCAAGCTTTGGTTTCTCAACTTGTGCCATCTACAGAAGAAAAATATTTCCATCAAGTTTTGTTTCTTTATATTTTCATCTCTTTAAACCAGCAGCCTATACTATTTACAGCAGCTGTTGATCTGTTACCTCTGGAACAAGGTGCTTCTATACTTAAGTTTTGAGCCCAATTAATTCAGTTCTTATTAAGGTGTCCAATGGTACTTCAGCTAGAGATCTAAGAAGTCAAACAGGTTGTCAGTAGGTGAGTGACCCTGTAGAGCCCAATTTCTCAGTTCTGCCTCCCTCACTCCACCTGCATTTCACGCACCAGTAGCCCAGGTATCGCTGGCACCCTCCAGAGTTGTGTGAGTGGCCCATGCCTGGAGTGCAGGAATTGGAGAGGTACACATCTGGAGCACACAGCATCTTGAATACAAGGAAATATATTTCCTTTGTGAGCTTAGAAACTGATTAGTCACAGGCAGCCCTAGACCAAGGCAGTTCCACTCTCTCCTACAAAATTAAAAAAGATTAAAATTAAATTACCAGGACTGGTAAGGACTCAGTCATGTAGAGAATAGTCTGGGGTTTCAGTCCTGCATTAAGATTTAAAAAATATTCAAAAAGTAGTTAAAAAATATATTGAATTTATTATAAAGGAGCAATTTTTCAAGACCATTACGGAAAATGCTGGACTGTCTCTTGGAAGGGTTTTAGGAAAAATATTTCCAAATGTTTAGCACATACAGCACATACCAAGCTCCTATGAGCACTAAGCTAGTTCCATTGTCATTGATATTTTGTCTCTGTTTTACTTTCTGAATTCTTAGCTTCAGACACCAGAAAAGATGCTGGTTTCTCTTAGAAAAACTGTACTACCTATTCAGACTCCTGTAAATAAGCTCAAAACAAACAAGTTACAGATTATTTTAAAGTTGTGAATTAAAATTAATTGCAATTTTATTATATTTTCTTAATATTTCCCTGTCAAAAGAACTCTGGGTTTTTATACTTCTCTGTACTCTCCTCAAAGAAGACTACAGTACAGGCTAAATAAAAAGTGTTGACCAGAGGGGAATTACAGATTTCAAGGAACAGTACTTGAAAATCTACACTCCCACAGGCAAGTCAAAGACTCTAAACCAAACTAAAGATAATTTTAAGTAGATAATTCTTTTATCTTTTTAAATGTATTAATTTGGGATATAAATACATATGGTATCACTCCCAAATTCAAATTCAAACCTAAATCTTGTGTGATTCACCCAAAATTGTGTTTTCATTAACAGCCTGTGAGCACAGATATTCAAAAGGTAGAGGAAAACAGGGGAAATAAAGCAAATTCATGATGTAATGATATATCACTAAAAATTTGCTGGTGTCATTAAAAATACAAAGGAAAATGTACAGTAGATTCTAAAATTATAAGGAAATGCTTTGAGTTGTTTAATGAAGTTTAACATAACTATATTTGCTGGCATTTCAGACTTCTGATTTTTCTCATTGTCATCAGGATGTTTTCTGAAAACTTTAATTCTAAATGCAAGAGAAATATTTTCTTTTGAGCTTTTGAACAGAAGAATGCAAGTTCCATGGAAATATTTTCCAAACCACCTAGTTTACTAGATATGTTTAGAAAAATGAACAAAATTTAGAATATTTCAGCCAACAAGATTTTCAAAGGCACCTATGGACTTCAGACATATTATCTCCTTTACCACAAAGAGGAAAAGAATAGTACACTAAAGCAACCAGTAACTCAGCCTCTTAAAAGAGCTTTTAAAACATTGTGGTGTGTACAGCAATATATCCTCTGAAATTATATCAATGCTGAACCAAGTGTATCCTTAAATTATTAAAGAAGATGCAGTTTAATTAATAATAGGAAAATAAAACTTTCCTTTGGAAAAAAAAAAATAAAGTACTAATGAGATTACTTTTATGAATTCCAGCCTGTTTCATGCCATCATTCATTGACATGGATTGTATTTGCCATGTACTTGCATATTTTTTCCCAGAATATGGAACAGAACTCATACCATAAGTGCTGCCTGTAAATGGTAACTGTAGGAAACAAATAGAGATAAAAGCAGATGGGGATTATGCAGAAGCAGCCCTGTGATGGTGGAATAAGTTACCATTCTCAGCCTGTCACCAACTGCTTATCATGCCCTTATCTTAAAGGTTATCCAATCTCACAGCAGAGTTGCTGAAGGGGAAACTACTGTACCTGCTGCAGTTGAGATAAGACAAATTATCAAATTCCTAGTCAGGGTAACCTCATTTTGACTGAGACAGATTAGGGAGCTTGCATTGGGCAGGTGTTTCTGCAGGCATGCAAATGCAGTAGCCTTCAAAGAAAGTCAAGACCAAGGACCCAAAATCTATGTCTGCTAGCACAGAAGGATCTGGGACATGACATTTATCTGCAGTTTAAAACACATTCTTCAGATTTTGCCTTCCTAATGCATGCAGTTGATACTCAGGGGAATAGGAACAGAAAGGAATTGTCTCAGAAATAATCCTAATAGGTAATGTTTATATCCCACACAGTCTTTTTTAAGACATGCTGGTGCTTTTCCCACTGAACAGGAGTAGACGAGAATCTCTGCAATGTTTGGAAGTCTTTCAGTATATCGACTATAGAGAGATATTATTCTCCATTTCCCATTCCTGGCCATTTATTTGAAAATCACTCATTTTACAATCCAGATCTAAATCCTTGGAACAAATGGCTTTGATAGATTTCTAGGTGTTCCTCTGGTTTTTTTTACCAACTAATAGCTCCCCAAATTCAAGTTATTTTGAAGGCTGGTTTTAGTTACATAAGGATCAATAGCTTTGTTTTTTTGCTTTTCTTTTCACAAAAAATACTGCCTTCTTATATCATTCCTTCCTCTTAAGGTGCTCAACCAGTATCCTTTTCATTTCTTTGCCTTTCTATAAAGCACAAAGCAATCAAAAGGTCTGATTTTTTGACACAGATCTTGCAAACTATTTTTGTGCCCATAATCCTGGGAAAACAGAGCAGATAAAAAATTTTAAAGCCTCAGAAAAGAAAATCAGAATGAATATTAGAGATTAAACACAACACAGTTTAATCTAAGGGTCTGCCTACCCAGAGGAGGCATGCACTTTTAATGATAATACTGTAAGTAAAGTAGCTCAGCTCCTTCATTCCCAAATGTGTGGGTTTCCCTAATATTCATGCCAACTGTGCTAGTACACTGTGATTACTGTTTAGGGAAAGGGATCATTGCACCTTTGAAATTATGCTTCCACCTGTGGACTAAGATAGACATTGAATAGTTGAACGGATTAAAGCACATTAGTATTAGACTAGCAGCTGTTTACTCCTTTAGGATGACAAATGACCTGAGCTAAGGATAGGAAAAAATATAGCATATAAAAAGAAAAAAATGCCTTCTTTTCCCAGGCTCAGGGAAGTGTTGCTAAGCTTAGAGGAGAGGACTGTTTCAGAAGACCCATATTAAGTATTCTCAGAACTGTAAAAAGAAATTACTTATGTCAGCCTAAGTAAGAAGGAAAGAGCCTGGCTGGAGCAGGGTTGATCCTACCATAGGATGAAATAACTGAGCAGGGAGAAGAGTGGTACAAAAAGCAAGTGAAGTGACCTTGACAGCAAGGTAGTCTGCTCCCAGCTGCCATGAAGGAGACAATTTGGATAAAGGAAAGGGAACTGAGAGGCTGCTGGTTCTTGTAAAGCCAGTTAGGAAATTGCTCCCTTTCCTGGAATTCTCTCTGCCGCTGTTATTTTCCCCTTACACTGCTATGAGGATGGACAAGACCTGTTGGGAATCTAAATGAGGTCAGGGGAAAAGCTTCTCAGCCTGAGATAGCACACCAACTTTGATGTTCTTCAGGAGATATTTTAGCTTGAAGCTTTGTCTTTTCAGCCTCACACTCAGAGTGATTTGATATGCAGCCATTTCAAAATATCTCACATAATTCAAGGACACTTTTATTCAGCATTTAGTTATGAACCAAATTGCAGTAAAAGAATTTTAGCTGACCCTCAGAGTACAGACATCATCATTTTTATGTCCCAGAAACCCTTCAGGTCTGTATTTTTAGCCTGTCTGAGCTCCTGTACCATCCCTGAAAGGCATCCTGGTATGAAGTAGATAGCAAGAAAAAGAGCACATGCTGCTGACATGCAAGGGCCCAGAGCTATTATTAAAAGAAGTAAATCCTCCTCAATCTTCCTCAGCCATTCCTTCTTCTCTCCTTTACATAAGGATGTGAAGTCAAGACAGATTATTTCAGAAATGTACTTTAGGATTGTCAGGGCTAAGGCATAGAAAACTAAGGTTATATCCATACCAAGAAAAATAAATGGTATTAGAGTGAGTTATCTGACCCAGAAAATAACCAGCACAGTTTGGCCAAGCCTGTATCCTCAAAATCCAAAACAAGATATCATATCCAAACTTCCTGTTGGTAGCTGGGTTTTGGCTAAGCTACCTCCCAGTCTATGACTGGGAATTGGGAGACTATTAGCTGTCCCCTGCTGAGGATATACCAAATATCCAGCTAATAAATTGATTATTAAATATCAGTACTTGTACCCTGACACAGTTTAGTATATTAAAATAGCTGTAATCTGAGTGACATTACAGTGATAATTCAAAATTCTTCTGGGATAGAAATTGCAGTCAGCCTGAGAACAAATGGCACACAGAGGCAACTGCAATAGTATTGTCTCTAAATTAGGCTTCCCAGCTGGACCTCATCTCCCACACTGTACTGCAGCAAAGGACAGGAGACCATGGTGACCCACAGGAACATTTATCCATCATGGAGAGCACAAAGTCGACACACACAGATCCCTGAGGCACCCAAGATATACCACATGGCTAAAAGGAAGCTCATTTGTTACTACTGTACATTACTTTAATCAATAAACCCCATGTAATTCTACAGAGATATTCAGTCTGAAAAAATATAACTTGCCATTAAAAATATTTTGACAGAAGATTTCTTGTTTGTTTCAATGTGTCATAGTAACTGACTGCCACAGGGCAGAATAACATTGCCTAAAGCCTTTCTCCCTGTGGCATCCATTCTGCATTCAAGGCAGATGAACATTTGATTTTCATTCTTTCACATTTTCTGCCATCTATCCTTCAAAGCTTTATTTTCCTGAAGCTTTGAACTGATTATATTTTAATCCTTATCTGTCACTATGCAAGAGATTTTCCTAGTTCACCTTGTAGAAAGAAGACTGATTAAGCAAGACATAGATTGGGCTAGTTTCAAATGACATACCTCTCGAAATATTCTTGCCTCACAAAACACACATCAGCTTTGCATTGCTCTTTCACTAAAGCAGTAAAGCAGTTAGACCCACGTCTCCAGCCAACATTAAGTACTTGTTTAGAATGGAGCCAGGCCCAGTTTTGCTGAATGGAGATAAGCTTCAGTGACACCAAAAGGACTGTGCTTAGTGAGTCACAGAGGAATCTCTTTATTAAGATTATTTTTAAAAAGGTAATAGAACAATCTGACTTCAGCATGTGTTCTATTGTTTTGGTTGAGAAAGGCTCTATGGTACTGTTCAGCTATTCCTGTTCCCAGTGAAATGCTGCAGTGAACAAACAAGGCATCAGTGGAGGGACAAACAGGAGAAACACCTTGCTTTTCTTGAAGCAAATAGGTTGACACTAACAAGAAAAAGAAAAAAAATAGGTATGTCCTCTGCCCCACTGAAGTCAGAAATCATATTAGTGCTGATTTTTATGAGTCTAGTGCAAAAGTCACAGAAAATTAGGCCAAAAACCATAAGTTGAATGGTCTTGAATGGTAAAATGCAAAAAAGTTAAATGAAAATAAAACAGTTAAAAAGAGATAGAGAGACAATGCTTTCAGGATTAAAGAAATAATCTAATCTGGCAACAATTTAGACAGACTTTATAAAAGGAGAGATATTTGATGGAATATTAAGTCAAAATGGAATCCGGTAGTTCATAAGGCTTTAACAAGACCGTAGCAAACAACATTAAAGGATAAAGATCAATTTACTTCTGAAGTCTTTATATTTTTCCCAGAGTAAAAATGCTCAGTGCTTGCTTTATACCAAATACTTTCTAAAATATACTTGGAAAGAAAACAGATAAGAAGTAGAAAACAGATAAGTTTCTGTACAACTTAATATCAAAAAAACAATTTAATTTTCATAATCAGAATTATAAAACTCCTTAAGTGTATAAACATTTATTTCTCCTTGCAGCTGTTTTTCCCAATACCTTAACGAATACTCAAATATTTATATCAAGCTACAATAGATGAAGTTATATTTCCCAAAACTGAATCTGTTTTACCTATATTAGTAACTGGTAAATGATTTCTCTTTATTTGTCCCACAGTTCTTCTTGCTCTCTCATCTTCCCCACTATATCACTGGGTGGGGGGACTGAGCAAGTGTCTGTGTGGATATTTGACTGTGAGCCAAGGCAATGCATTATCCATCAAGGTGACAAAATTCAATTTTGCCTATGTTCTGTAGAAACCTGAAATTGGTTCAATGTAATGTTCAATTACTGTATCTCCCATGTGGTACCAAGGCATTTGGTGATTCAAGTCTTTCTTATAGAGGAAATGCTTTTAAATTAATATATATTTTGGAAGAAGAAATTGAAAACTGTTCTTATTTTGATGAGGAAGAGATGAAGATCACACCTCAGCATGATGATTACTCTGGGAGCGATGGGGTTACTCAAGAATAGACCACATTATTACTCAGTTTGGAATACAAAACAAACTACTCTGTGCTAACAAAGGAACATCACAAAAAATAGTACTTTCACATGAAACACAGGGGAAAGACATTTTGTCCCTCAAGGAAGCAGCAGAAAACAAACCTAAGGAGTGAATATCTCCCTACTATATCTAAAACAGTCTTCAGCATACCTCCAGGGTACTGGAATATATTCAGAATCATGAAAGTCCCATTTCAAATTCAACTGCAGTGTGTGATAAATGCCAAGATTTTAATGGTGCATGCCAGTAAAAATCTAATATTGGCTTATTTATAATTAAAGTTTATCAGTGAGGAAGATATGAAAATTGTAATATCAGGAGCAAGGAGCTGTATACACTTATTTTCCTTGCCAAGTAAAACACCAATATTAGATTATCTCCCATCATTAGAATGATATAGATATTTTACATTTAAATATTACACAGTATCTGAGCCCAAGAACATGTAGATGTCAAATTGCTGTCTTGAAAACTCGTTCCCTAGATCAGTCAAATACTTAGGCTTAGATTGAAAATAGCACTGAAATGACGACTTCTTCTTCTTCTTCTTCTTCTTCTTCTTCTTCTTCTTCTTCTTCTTCTTCTTCTCCTTCTCCTTCTCCTTCTCCTTCTCCTTCTCCTTCTCCTTCTCCTTCTCCTCCTTATAGGAAATCAGTGATGGAAACAGTATTAAAAATTGGATCTCATATGTCCATATCACCCAGTCTGAAGAAGTTGTGCTTCCATCTTACATAGTGTTAATCTGATGTGTTTTTATCTGAGAAACACTCTATTGCCTCCAGCCTTGTTCAGTTCTTTCTTCCTTCTAAAAGTAGAAGCCAATCTGCTGACTTGTACTATTGGATTTTTTGATGTGGGCACCTTTTCCCAATAAACTTCACTGTGTCTACCAGTGCATTTTACACAAGCTACTAAACATCCATCAGATGGAAATGATTCACAGTCTTTACTGATTAGGTCATATTTGGGCCAGTGACCTAGAGCTGAAAAGTAATGACAGCTTAAATTGCTTTCTACCCTATTGCAAACAGCCATATGCTGAAATACAGTTGAAAGATGCAATTTAGCATACTTCAGTTTTATAACAAAGAGTTATCTGTTGCAGCTTTAATTCCAGTCAGAGTAAAACCTTTGACAGTTCACTAACCATACCAACCAAATATAGTTATGGGGAGCTGGGAACGCAGGCATTTGCATGCAAAGATCAACAGTGATTTTGTGGGGTTTTTCAACAGCTGCAGAGTTTTGTTGGCATACCAAATGCTACATTTCTTTTTCACTAAGTTTGTTGATATTAAGATCCAGAGACAAAAATCTGTGAAATAATTACAAGAAATGTTGCAGTTGCAGCACCCTTAGTATAATCAAGTGTGCTTTGTATGTTTTGAAGTATTCTCAAATTAAAATTTTACGGATTTTGGTTTTGTTTGGCTGATTCTTTCACATGCTGAAATATTTTATAAGTGGCAACAAATATTATTAACCAAATTATCATAATTCTTGGTAGCACTGGCTTTCTAGATAGTATCCATTGTAAATTAAAGTGGAAGGTGATGTGATTACATTAATAAAGGATAGGAAATCATTACAGCACTTTCCGTAGTCCAGAAAGAGAATTCCTGGGCCTCGTGTATGATATTCTCTAGGTAACAAGGCAATAGATCGGCAAACAAAGAACGAGGTTTCTGCCCTTCATTTATAGCATGTATTCAAACCTGATTTGCATTCAAGATAGCATATGCATATTCCCTTATATTTACTTCCAAGTGGATTGAGGGAAAGTAAATTTGGTTCAGTTTTATGCAGACCTGAAGATAAAGCACAGCTGTGCTTGACACCTCATTGTTCTCCTACTTAAAATATTCTTATGGTGTTTATTCAAGTGATTTTTTTATGCCAGCTGCAGTTTTTGCATTCCTTCTAGTAAGAATTTTTTTTAAAAAACAAAAAACCAAAAAACAACAACAACAAAACACCCATAACAGCAGAAACTAAGTTTTAGCTGAAGCACTGTACTGAGTGAATACAAAATGAAAATCTTGCTGCTTTTTTCTCTTCATATTTTAGCATTGGTATCTCCGTTTGTTTTAGCAAACCAGGCCAGAAACAGTACTTCTGTCTAAGGAATCCTACAGTAAAAACTAGACAGACTCTAAATTTATAACCTTTGTAGATATGAACAGCATCCACATGCAGACAGAAGAAAGAACTGAAGGATTCTGTGGCGTTGTGTGCTGCTTGTTCTTGCTTTCCCCCATTAAAATGGCACACATTTTGTTTTGCAGCCTGTCAAGGTTACCCTGAAAAGTTGCTCCATCCTAGAGTATATTGACTGCTCTCCTCTGTTTGGTATAACCTGTGAAGTCACTGACATGTGAGATTGACCTGCCTAAATTTCCCAAGATTATTCTTACTTAGGTGTGACAGTCAAGAGTAGACTCCTCTAATCATCAGTCTTTCCATGGTGACAGAGAGCAACCTTGCAATGACATCAAGCCAGCTCCCCTTTGGATATATTTCTTCTTGCTGCATGGACAGATGTATTTCCAAATTGCTTGCCTGCTCCCTATTCATCTCTCCTCACCTGTGGACAGTACTTCACAAGCCCACACTGCACTGCTGAGCTCAGCAAC